>NW_008677582.1:0-8142 GCF_000695815.1 Acanthisitta chloris | reverse complement strand
CAGTAAAAAACTTGTTTCTAACATCTAACCTAGACTTTCCCTCCTTCAGTTTGAACCTATTACCCCTTGTCCTATCATTGCAGTTCCTAGCAGAGTCCCTCTCTGGCTCCCCTGTAGGTCCCTTCAGATATTGAAAAGTTGCTAGCCACACTCCTTTTGATGCAGCCCAGGGTTCGATTGGCTTGCTGGGCTGCTAGCACATACTGCCAGCTCATGGTGAGCTTCTCATCCAAAATAAAGAGCATTTAAATGAGTTAAAACGCACATTGTGAGTTCCACCTCACATACATCCTAATACGCTCTTTCTCACACACTCTGTCTTTCTAGTTCAGGCTTTTCCATTATTATTGGCTGAACAGCTAAGACTATTCATGAGCATATATTTGTCATTCAGAATGTTCTTTCAAAAACTCCAGAAAAATAATAAATTAAAATCATATTGTCAGTGTATGTCTTCACTTCCCAAAAAAATTTACGTCAAACATCTCACCCTGCTTTTACGTTCCTTGAGTACTTGGAAACTGAGTTCACTGAGTCGTAGCTTAGCCCATGTATCAGTACCTAGAAATTGTGATGAGACAGCACTTTTAACATCTGATGTTTCTTTAGATGTTGTTAATTTGTTTGGGTTTCTATTAGTTTTAGTTTAATTCCAGCAAGTGCCTGTCACATGGCTGAAAAGGGCAGGGTGATGGTAGTCAGGGCCTGCTTGGGACTCTGAGTAGAAAGCTATGTTCACATGGCTGAGAGCCCAGGGCTCCCAGTGGGATGCTTTGCTCTGGCTGAGTCACCACTGCTATGGTCTGTGGGTGAGAAGGCAAAATGCAGTAAGAA
Source organism: Acanthisitta chloris (assembly GCF_000695815.1). Classification (NCBI taxonomy): domain Eukaryota; kingdom Metazoa; phylum Chordata; class Aves; order Passeriformes; family Acanthisittidae; genus Acanthisitta; species Acanthisitta chloris. The sequence continues at coordinate 7,308 of NW_008677582.1, read as the reverse complement.
TAAGTAAAGGCTTCTGAAGACTGTTAATGAAATAACTGGATGAGTCGGTTGTTGTTTTAGTCACGTAACATGCAGGAAAACTTTGAGTGATAGAATCCACATCTTACTGCTCTGTGTAACAGAGAGGCAAAAAGGACTGTGACAGGAAACTTGAGTGGTATAGGGAGGGGGGTCGGGTGATCTGGCAGCAGGACATTATTGCATTGTGTAAAGCCATAGGCATATAAGCTTTTACTAATACTGGTCAGTTTTGCTTAAGATGAAATTGTCCCTGAAAAGTTCTCCCCATGTTAGTCAGTGTTTCAAAGCTGTATGAAAGCATTGGCAGAGGATTGTGTCAGTGAACACATTTCTTTGTGCTGGCAGGTGAGTGGTGCTGGAGCTTTGAATATTACAAAGAAGTGGAGGGCTGACCCATCACAATGTCCTGCCTCTTTCAAGCATATGAACAACCTGAACAGCAAAAGAGGAGTGCATTGTTCAAGAGGCAAACATATGTTCCCTGACAACGCAGGCAGGAATCTTTCTGTTGTAGGTAATTCCATGTAATTTCTGAAGTTCTGTTTCCTTACACTTCTACGGGTACTCTTCTCCAGATGGGAGACTGAGGGATAGAAAGCCCATGATTTGCCTAAGTAGTATGGACCATTTGTACCTAAACAGGAAATGAACTGGATCTCCAGAGCTCCAGAACAAGGCTGTCATCATAGGGTCATCTATTTTCCCTGTGCCATGATACTTCTTGTGAAAATATGCCTTTCTCTGTCCCCTGGGAATCTAACTCTGCATACTGAATAAATAAAGCAGTGAAAGCAGGAACAGGAATAATTTTCTTTCCCTTTTAACAGTCTGTAGGCTAATTTATTCTGTGTTCATATTTCACTTTTCTCTATCTGCCGTCCACATTTTCTGTATTTTCATGCATGTTTAAAACATGCTGTCTGTTTCACATGTCATTCTGTCTTATAAACATAATACTTTACATGACCTGCCCTCCTTTCTGTGGTGTAATTATGTTATCTGTGTTGTTATTGATTTCTGTTGCTAGGGGATGAGGTTGTGCCACTTCTGGCTTGTTCTTCTTTGCATTTCAGCTGTATACTTTTAACTCTTAAAGATGTTCCTCCTGAGAGCACGGAGTGCCAAGTTTTGAAGTCATACAAAAATGCCAGCAATCCCAGAGGATGATTTTGTCTGAGGAAAGATTGCAAGATTTAATTATAAAATAGGAGAAAACATAGCAATTGAGAGAGATTCTTATCTTAGCTGTTCCTTTCTGAGGGCAGAATTTGGCCAATAACCTTTGATTTATTTTTTTTCTTCAGCCCCGTGATTTTATTTTGCAACAGTTTGGATGCTTCCAAGTCAGAATATTATAGGATTTCTTTATCAGTTGCACACTTCCAATTGAACACTTTTTTTTTTAAAGGGCGCACACTTCCAATTGAACACTTTTTTTTAAAGGGGCATGTCCTTTGAAATACATAAACTATTTTTACTCTTCACCGAGTTTCTGCTTTTTTATTGAATCTACATTCCTTTTTCCCTCCTGAACAGACATTTGGTTCCACAAAATTAAGGAACTGATGCAGAACTTTTAAGATTTGAATAACAGCTGTAACCAAAAGGAAAGGTGAAATAGCTGAGGGAGGCTTTTTAAACCAAAATTGCTTCTTTTAGCATAGACTGGGATTTGGTTTTGTGTGGTTGGTTGGTTTCTTGAGACAACTTGAGACTGTTATGTGCTGTGCTTCTGGGTCAGATTTTCATATGCTTTTGGGGTAAAATCTATGGTTTCAGACTTCCTGATTAATCTCTTACAATCTTACTGAAGCATTTCCCTAAGTACTTTCACTTCTGCCTGCCTCTGTGACAGCCCACAGTACCACTGAAGGATTTTGGAAGTTGGCAGCTCAGCTACGGTGGCCCACAAATGGTCACTTGTATATCTATAAGTTGCCAGGATGGTACAGACAGGCTATGCCAGGCCCTTGTCTCTGGTCCACTTCATCCTGCTCTTGGCTTTGCAACTGGATAAGCTGATGAGCCTCAGCTGATGTGCTCTGTGTTTGGAAAGCACTGCTATAATGTCACAGCAGACTCTGCAAAGCCCTAAAATGGTTCATCTGACAGCTTCAGAAACTAGTGAGATATAATAGCAGACTATTTTAAAGTGGTTTTAGCATACTGTTTTATTGTACCCTATCACTTGTTTCCTTGCATGAGGCTGCCTGACTCCACCCAGTATGGAGTAATTTTAACACTTGAGATTCTGTAATTAAGTACAACTAATTTGATATGTGGTAGAAGATGAAAGATCCTTTTTCAAATCTTTTTTTCCTGTTTGCCCTTGAAATTTGGATGTTACAGAGGTGTCTCTTGGAGAGATTCTCAGAATTATGTTCCGTGGTACACAATAAATGTCCGGCTTGTAATGAATCTGGTATCAGGATCTGCAGTTATGTTTAGGTCTATATCTGTGTTCCTGGCTTGAGCAGGGAAACATCTATCTCTTCCCATTACCTAAGACCACTTTTCTTGTAAGAAATACCTTTGTGCTTTCTGTATCATTATGCCTCTCAGCCTGGTCTTCTCACTTTGGTAATGAATATGTAGGTGAAAATAGCAAATATATCAGTCATCAAATTGCATACATGCAAGTAGGAGTAGTCTCAGAAAGTGACTTTTGACCTTCTAAACCCAGAGTGTTTGCACAAGATACTTTTTCTTATTCTAACTTAGCATGAAATATGTCCTAAGCTGAATGTACTTGTGCTAAGGCAAACTTCACTACTTACAACTTGTGGGGTTCTTGAATGAATCATGAGCATTATGTTGTCCAGTGCAGAGTCCTACCCTGCATATGAACTCACACATAGACACACATTGTTGTCCTGTGAAGAAACACTGGTTTCTGCATCAGAACACAGCACGACCCAGGTTTGAAAGCTGAATGACAGTGACATGGCTGAGTACATAAAGGCTGTGTATGAACACCATCACCTCATAGTTGGCAACCTGTAAACAGAAAGAAGCCAAATGGACATATTCTTTGTGAGTTTTGTTGTTCCCAAATCCTTTTTGTCTGTCTGCCTTATGTGGTGTAGACTTGATGTTCAGTCAGACACCAGCAAGAAAGGTCATATGATCTAGATTCATGCTCTTTCCCAGGTACATGTATATGCTACATGTGGTAGAAGCAAACTACTACTGAGAAAATCATTCATGAAGACATCTCCTAAGAACATGGCACGAAAGAATTGGGCAATTTTTACGTGAGCAAAAATATGATGTTGTCAAATGCTCGTGAGAGGAACAGGGGAAAGCATTAATGTCTGCAGAAGGCTCTGCCTTTTTCAAATGCTAACAGTTGTATGGTAAGTAGCATTTTTTTAAAACCTCATAAGGCAAAAGTCTTACTTTCTGTTAGAAGATCTCTGTGGTAATGCCAGCCAACCTTTATGAGCCCTGTAGGAACAACATCTTTAGTTACAGCTGTCAGAGACAGACTCTTTTCTGCCTCCTCCTTCTCCTGCTGGCAGAGTTCCCAGATTGGACCCATCTGGCTGTCAACTTGTTCACCTGTGTCAGCCAATGGTGTGCAAAGGCATTTCAGAGCACTTAACTACAGTCTTCTTCAAGGTGAGAATAGCTTTGTGACAGACACACACGCACACAAAGTCTCTCAGCACCAAGGGTTGTGAGCATGAGATTCCCCTTCACACTATGTGGAGTCGCACACAGTTCCTGACACCATCTGCAGTGAGGATGCCCTCCAGCTGCCTGATTAGTGCTGGAGCCAGCCAAACCATTGAGTACTTACCTCAGCAATTTCTGTTCCTTATGAGCTTAATCCTAAGCAACTCAACACTTTTCTTTCCTACATTTATATAATAAATGCTAACAAGTGATGTGCATGTGAGAAAAGGAGGTGAAGCAGAACTGTTTGCATATTTGGACAATGCTGATTTAATGTGTTTAAATTGCTCTCTTATTTAGAAAGATCTTGTTTGTTTCAGATCAACCTGACAGTATAAATATAAATCTGCTCACTGATGCTATAATCCAAGTCTTTAATCAAGCCCTTTGAAGCAGAATTTACACACTAAGCACTCTTGGTTATGTATCTGTTGCCTCTTACACCTTAATTTGTACTCATAGTTTATATATCAATAAGGAACTTTTAAAATATGAAATATACATTCTTGGTTAATCCACTAAAAACACTTATTTACAGCGAGAGCAACACAAAAGGGGTTACGAATAGCTTTCCTTTCCCAACTACTGCTGCAAGCAGCAAAACAATGAAATTAAATTTGGCTTTATGTGCTGTCTAATCAGATCATTCCAGGATTACTTACTCTGTCTGGGTCCTATGACTATGAATACGTAAAACTGGTCAATTCTGCAGTGTTGCATTTGTACTCCCGCTATTGAATTAGCTCAAGACATGCTTTGTGAGGTGGGAAGAATAGAACTGGAAAGGGTTAGGAGTCATGGGAAGGAGGTTGGACAGCTGGGTTTGATTGGGATTGGTACAATTCTGTTGGAGTCAATAAGACTGTCTGAGTGATGACTTGATACAAAATTCGGCCATAACATTTAGATTCGAGACTAACGGAGTCCCCAGTTTTATGGAAACTGAGCAGGGTCACATATTAGTTATTTTTTTGAGCATTATCATTCTGGTTTTGATGGTTCCTTGGGGGGAACTTTTGGCATGATATTACATGTTAGTAGAACCTGTCTGCTTTGTACAGGTTCTATACCTGTAGGTAAAAGCAGTCATTTGTTTTATTGTAATTGCATAGCTTGCATGGTCTGATTTGGAACCCTGTGGTGTGCTCAGCATGGTAGAGGAGATACAGCCTTGTGCTTCACAGTGATTTTGAAGAGAGGGGCATCTGTCAAAATTGTAAATTTTTTTTTAACTTTCTCAGCCACCTGGCTGCAACTACCCAGCCCCAGTCTTGTTCTCAATTCCATGGGGTTTTATCAGTTCTGTTGTAGAATCCTGATTCTATGAGTACTGAAGTCTTCCTGCCTTAACTGGCAATGGGAAGTGCTAAGGGGTAGTTTTCTTTTTTTTTCCTCTGTGTTCTTTTGAGCACTTGGGATTACACGGAAGGCATTGACCTAATCATCAAAGACCCAGTCTTCAAGCCCTTCCTTAATTTCTGCTCATTACTTACTCAGGCAAAGATCCAGTTGACTTCCTTGAGTTCAACCTCAGCAAAAAAACAAATTAAGGACGTGGCCTCAGGTCTGATGTCATACTCCATTTCCTTTCACTTTAACTCTTTCATTTTACCAGGTAGTGAAACTGCACTAGAAAAGGTGAAGAGGGCTTGTTTTGATCATGGATTCTTCAAGTTACCAAGAATTTCTGTTAGGCTTTTTTTCTACAACACAAAGTAGGTGTGTCTCTTGAGAGAGCTGTGAGAAAATGCCAGCAGTGTCACTAGCATGTAAGAACTGAGTGGGAAAATTGGTACTAGTTTCTCTCAATACACAGAATATAAGCAGTTATTTGAACCACTGATTTCTCATAAAGGTTCTGATTACTCATAAAGACTCTGCAGCCCTCTTTGGAACTCTTTATCTTATCTGCTTCAGGTCACGATGGCATTTCCTGGCTCAAAGAGGACCCTGAAATGCCACAGGATAAGATAAGTGCTGTTTCCTGCCCTGGCACACCCAACACTGCCTGTTGTGCTCCCAAGGGCAAGCAGACTTTGTCTATCTGTTCTTTGGAGATACACATATATATATAAACATATATAATATATATATATAAACACATATGAATGCACTTATATTTCTTTGCAGTAGACAAGACATCACTTCTTTATCACTGTTTGCTGATTAAATTTATTCCCCATTTGAGAATGAAATTTTACTCCATATAAATTAATAATGTGTTTGTGATAGTAATAATGTGAGTGCCAATTCCATTTTTCCCTCTCTTTGTCAGGAAGGCTTAGCTGAATCCAAGCTCTTCATTTTGAGGTCAGAGGCTTAGGCATGAGTAAAACTTCCCTTGGGCTATGCTCCATTCTTGCATATTTAGTTTCCAAAGAACAGGATAGAAAAAAACCTTAGTCTTCTAGATCTCCTGCTCCCAACTGCTTCATGAGTGCTGTGAAAGGGCCTTGCCCTTTCCAATTCAAGTTAGCATATCTGATTCAAAAAAACAGACAAATGCAGGATTGTTCCATAGATATGTCTGCCTCAGTTGAATGTCATTACTGGAATGCTGTCAGAGTAGATGTTCTGTAGTTTTGTTGAGCCAGATGCATTCTGTCTGTGCCAAATGTATTGTCAAATACACACAAGTGCACACTCACACAAATACTTTTGCAATGGGTTCCCAAGCAGCCTAGCTGCTTGCAAATATGAAAGATAGCTAAGGGAGCAGGGAACACAATAATCCTGAGCAACCTCAATAGATGATGTTACTGTATATCCTAACAAAGAGCAGACAGCAATGAAATTCTCTGGGTCCCTCCACAGAAGTGACATTCATTCACCTGTGAGAAAATAGCTTACAGTCCCACAGCTCAGTGAGTGTGGTTTGGAGTACTGTGAAACTTGCACCTTCCCTTCAGCTAACAGGTTTCATAGTGCTTTCAAGCTGAGTCAAATATTCAGTACAGACCTTTCAAGTTTCTTTTGTGAAAAAAAGAACTTTGGTATTTTCCAGTAGGCATAAACCAAAATTTATGAAGAATGGTCATGTGCTCTTTAATGAATTGCTGCAGTTCTCTCTTCATGTGTGTTTGAATTTTCATAGGAAATGCATTAAATGGCCTTAGCTGCCTCATTGGTATTTGCCACATGTTGCTTTTTGCATTCTGTTTAACATTTTTCAACTATTAACTGACTTTACTGAGGAATCAAACATGAAGGGCTTCCTCCCACCCCCAACTGGCCCATTTGTTATTTCATTATGACTCCATTTTTCCCAGCCCTTTCTTCCTTCAGCACAGTCAAGTGATTTTTTTTGCTTTTGCCTAAGTACCTGCACATTCCCTGGGCACAAAAGAAACAGCAACTGAAAGATTCTGAGGCTGCTCTGTGGCATATGGGCTCTACCTTTCCTTCCAGTATGCAAGAAATGGGTCAGCAGGAGAGCAGCAGGAGAGCTTCTGCTGGTGTGAATTGCTGAAACTGCGTTGCCCTTCAGTGAAGCTGCAATGATGTACACCAGCAAAAGACCTGGTGGCCTTTAGCTTCTACTTATTTCTTCAGCTACTGAATCCTCTGGAGGACTCTACTGGGTCATAGATCATAGAATCAACCAGGTTG
>NW_008677581.1:27639-34694 GCF_000695815.1 Acanthisitta chloris | reverse complement strand
TGATCCGGAGTGACATCGGGAGTAGTGTCGGTGTCCCCGGAATGGGAGTTGGGATGCGCCCCGAGCTCCTGCTGCGGCGAGACACAGCGCTCCTGGGCCAGAGGGAGGCCGGGAGTGACCCTGTAGGGGCGTCCAGTAGTGTGTGCCCACTATGGGAGCAGAACAGTGACACTGTGTTAACTCCCAGGGGTTATTCCGGGGGTTGTCATCCCAGCAATTAATTAGTTAAATACATTAGAATTCAATCTCTTCGCTTCTGCAAATGGATAAAGTGATGTTAGTCTGCCTGTATCTTCACGTCCAGTCACAAAACATACTCCCTAACGGCCGTATAGAGGTGTTTTCTGAGTCGATGTTTGGATAGTAATATTTAATAAAGGAATGTTCTCCTTTCGCTCTTACTAGGTCAGACTGCAGACCCAGCCTAAGCCACAGCCTGGCCAGCCCCTGCTCTATTCTGGGACCTTTGACTGCTTCAGAAAGACTCTTGTTAAAGAGGTACTGTGACACCTGCCAAAAATATCAGTTGTTTCCGTGCGTCGCAGGAATGGAATCGTGGGGGAATGTTGCCCCCCAGAGACCACAGTCCCTGGGTGATCAGTTGAATTAATTCTAATTAATATTTTTTGCACAGATTAGAAAATACTTAGCATCCACCTGCTCCAGGTAGATGGCTCTTTGTTTAGCTGAGATAAATATTTGATAAATAGCATGGTATTAATATCTGAGGTTATAGACAGGAGTGAATGTTGGCAGTTGTTTTTTGGCCTTGCAGAATCTGGCTGTCTTTGGTACTTGGAGTCTCTGGAAATCCTAAAATAGTGTATGACTTTTGTTGTTACAAGCAGGACTTTTGCTTTCTTCTATGTGTTATGCCATCTGTGAGAAGGGAGAGGATCATAATTAACAGATGTTTTTTCTCTTCGTCTCTTTTTGAGGGTCAATTACAGTAGTTTTGTTCAACCTTCTTCAGAAGGTGGACAGTGGTTTTCACTCCTGCATCATCCATATCATGTGATAGAACTAGCCTATTTGTTTGCCTTGGTTTAAAGACTTTAAGTGACACAGAGTCCAGTTTTCTGCTCTGCAAGTTTTCCCAGCAGCAATTTACCATTTGGAAACAAAGGCTGTAAAGCTGAACTGTTTGTTTGCTTGCCTGAAGTCTATTTCTAACTGCTGGATCTCGTTAGGTAACCCTCTGTGAAATGAAAGATCTGCCTCCTATCTGAAATCTACTTTCATTGTGGTATTAACAGGTTGTTATGTAACCAAAGTAAATCTTGCTTCCCTAGACTCTCCCACAAAGGACTGAACTGCTGTGCCAGCTCTGAATCCCTGGCAGTTTTTAACACCCCTGCTGCAGCACGGACGTCAGAGCTGAGCCGTAATAACAGCCTTGTGATGGGGAGCTCAAAATCAGTGCTGCTTCTCTACTCCTACTCAATACTCATCCCTTTCTATAAGGAAAAATATTAAACTTCTCTGTCAAGGTCTTTTTGCTTCCCATTGGGAAGGTGGAGCAGCAGAGGCTGGTCTCTGTCAGCCAGGTGCAGTTTCATTGCAGAGCCAGTTGTGCCTGTAAGTGTACAACACGTACTGGGATGCACTGGTTTCTTGGGGCAGTGGGAAGAAAGGGGTGGGCTGACCAGAAAATGTTTAACTCGTGCATGTAGCCTATATCTAGGAAGATAATTCTCCTTTTTATTAGAAAAGTTCAGTTCAAAGGCAGGAGAAATGAAATGAATGCAGCTGCTGAGGTCTGTGTTAGGTTTTTTCCCATGTGTGTAGTCTATGAAGGGAAACATCAGGAATGTGTAAAACATCAGGAATGTAATGTTGTGTAAAGGGTTTGATTTAGGGTATGAAAGAAATATAATTTGCTCTTGAGCTTGTCCCAGACTGAATTCTGTGGGCAGTGAAGGAGTTCAGGTTGCTCTCCCTGACTCTTCCTTTAGTTAAAGAGTGAATCAAGTCAACATTCTCAGGTTCAGTGTCAGGATTTTACACTGCTGCATTTGACAACTTACCAATAAAACACAGGTGTATTTTTGTATGTATCTGAGAGACTGTGCTCTGTCTTGACATAATCTACAAGGTCACTTATCCAAGTGACTTCTAACTTGCCTCCCTCATGTCTGAGATGTACATACAGGGTGACCATTAGTGCCATAGAAGGACATCAGTGGTGCCAGTGTTTTCCAGGAGGGATAACTTTCCTCTGCAGCAGGCCCTGAGCCTCAGCTAAATGTGTGTAATTGCAAATGAACAATAGACCCCATTATTCTCCTGATCAACATGACTCTCTGACTGACCCTATTCTGGATTGTCACCCTTCGCTTCTCAACAAGTTGAAATGTGTGCCAAGTTTATGCAAACCCAAGTCATTCTTGTGATAATGTTTCTTGCAGGGATTCCAAGGCTTATACAGAGGAATGGCAGCTCCTATTATTGGAGTGACACCCATGTTTGCTGTGTGCTTCTTTGGATTTGGCTTAGGAAAAAGACTCCAACAGAGAACACCTGATGACGTTTTGACGTGAGTTCCTGAGTTAGTCAGACTCTTGGGAGAGGCATCCTGAGGCTGTCACTGTATTGTCGCATGTTGAGTTGTGGTGTAAATGTGTCTCTTCTCCTAGGTTATAAATATAGTCCAAAAAAACCCAAAAACACTCATGTTTTAATGCTTCTGGAAGCGTGGGACTGATAGCACAGGCTAAAAACAGACAGTGTGTGGGCAGGTGCGATGCAATTCCCTTTCTACGCAAGAAGGAGCCATTAAGGAACAATTCTGGTTTGGATGAGTACAGTGAGAGTTACATAACGATTGCCAACAGTTGGGCTATTAACAGAAACCATGGGAGAAATAAATACATGGTCAAGTAGTCTTGACGGCATTCACAGCTAACAGAAACCATGGGAGAAATAAATACGCGGTCAAGTAGTCTTGACAGCATTCTCAGACCTGATTCTCTTTCCTCTGGTAGCTGTGACTCTTTCTGTGTCCTTACATTAGGATATAAGAACAGCCATGGAAATACGTGGTATTATCTCTGAAAAGAGGCATTTGTGAGCAGCTCTCCTTCCAGGAATGTCTAACCTTCTGGAACAGCGATGGGAAGCTGAGAAAACTCTGTGTGGCTTTCTACAAGCCAACTTGTGCATGAAGAAAGCCTCCCCAGCCAAAAAGTGTGCCCGTAATGTGTGATTTACAGCTCTGCAGGAACTGGGCTGTAGCTTAGCAACATTTTATTCTATTATTTGTGTGACAGGTAGGAGCTCCTTCAGAAGGCAGGAGTCCCTTGTGTGGAGCCAAGCGTGGTGGGGTGGGCAGGGGTGGTTTCTGTTGGAGCCTTGCCTGCACAGGGCCTGCCCAGTTGGTGTGAGCATACCTGGCTCCACAACAGGAGCCACTGCCAGCACAGAGCTCCCTTTGCTCTGGTTGCTCAGAGGGAGGAAATACTGAGGTGCTGGGGCACTGCTCACTCTGTTTTACCACAGTAGTGTCCTCATGCAGCAAGGCTGAGGCCAGGGGAACAGATGAGCCATGGACTTATTTCCAGCAGCCTAGTCCACCTCAGTGCCTTGTGTTTATACATATTATTGCAAAGGGAAGCTTTAAGGAGTGAGCTGGAGAAGGGCAGCATCGTTTTTTGAGTCTTTGTGTAGAATTCCTCTCAAGCAGGAGACAAAGAACAAACAGAGGGTGGAATAGTCGTTGTGTCCAGCTGTGCTGCACTGGGGATGCAGACTTGACAGGGTGAAGATACAATGTGCCTGGGACATGAGACTCAGTGCTATGGTTATGGGTGTAGAGGCAGGCAGGATGGTCATGGTTACCCGTGCTGATTTTTAAGGGAAGTTGTAGAAGGAAGAAGAAAGAAAGAAGAAAGAAAGAAACCTGAGAACCCTGTCCTATGTTTTCTGAGGCTGAATAATCTCAAGATGAGACAGAAAACTCAAAGCTTAGTTTGAGCAGGAGGTGTACTTGGAGTGGTGAGGGAGGTCTGAATGGTCTGGAAGATATAATGGGAATTTCAGAGTCGAGAACCGTGCAAGAATTAGAATAGAATGCCATCTCTTGGGCAAGCAGAGAAGTGGGAGGTGTGGAATTCGGTTAAATTGAGGTTAGGTCACCTACTAGGAAAGGTGTAAAGATGATTTTGTGAAACTCAGCCTGTTCAAGGGATTTCTGTCATGGAGACTTTGCCATGTGGAAGCAGATGCAGAATGTGTAGGATGGTGGCAGGTTGGTAGGACAGACTTGATGATGGCAGAGGCTGCAGGAGTGAGAGGTTACAGAAAGGAGGCTCCTGGCTGCACAAGCAGGAATATGTGTGGAATCTGGGGCACTGAGAAGAGTATGGGAGACTGGAGGAGGAAGAGACTGTTGGGAATAAAAATGAATGGGGAATGCTGTAGCAAGAAATGCAAGTAGAAGAAATACTAGCAAATACAATGGATATGAAGAGCTGAGTTGTGGTTGCTGTGGGAACCAGCACTTTGAATCCTAGAGATCTTCAGTGTTTAATTATGCATTGATTAGGCACTTCTGCCCTGATTAAAAGCAGTGGATGTGTTTCAAGTTGTACTGCCAGCCTCGTGTGGAACAGCATAGTCTGGTGATACAGGCTCCTTCTGCCCCTCGTTTCCTGCATACTGTGTTGTGTTAGTGCCTTTTCTGTTTCCTCTGGGCAGATATCCTCAGCTGTTTGCTGCTGGCATGTTGTCAGGAGTGTTCACAACAGTAATCATGGCTCCAGGAGAGAGAATCAAGTGTCTTTTACAGGTAAGGCATGGGATGGTGGTGATGGGAATTTAATTTTAGGGGTCTTGTCTTTCCGTACTAGGAATTTCTTTGGGTAGTGCATTTACTCCATTCTGGTTTTTGACAGGACTGAGACAACTGTCATATTTAATGCATCTGTGTCACAAAGAAGCATTAAACAAACTCACCATGACAGTATAAGTACATGCAGCATTCGTTGCTCTATTCATTTTACAGAGCACAAGCCTATGTGGCATTGTGATGCATCAGTGGATCCTCAGTCCACTTCAAAGTGTGGAAAAGTCCCAGTTTTTCTGAATGAAACTTTTTCTAAGAAATGTGCAAATCTGCTAGATGATGAGACTCTTTCTGGTGTAAAGATTTTCTGTTACCTTGACAGTTCCCAATACATAGTTAAGGAATGCATTGCAAAACAGTGTTCTGACATTTGGGTGGCTGTTAGCTCCATACCTCCTCCGGATTTTTTGAGGATATTGTTGGAAAATGTAAACCTGAGCAAATGAAATGCCATTTTTAGCAGATGTGGGAAGCTTTGTGATTTCAGACTGTGCTGAGCTCTGTTAATGTGGTGATGGAGGGGTCACATGTTAGTTCTGACAGACAGGATATTATCATGGAGGCTTTTACACACCTAGAAACTGTTCAAATGTCACTATGTGAAGACTACTTTTTGTCAATGTAGAATTAACTAAGTGACTTGAGTTGTTTCAAACTTACACTGAGGAAAAACAAGGGAGAATCTGTCCTCTGCATGGAACAGTAAGCACATCCTCAGCTTGAATGTGAGAGAGCTGCTTGAGGAAGTGAGGCAGAGGTTTGATGGGCAGAAGTGCTTGTGGAACGAGTATGTGCTCCTTCCTCTCTGGAAACATGCGCTTGACTTTCTGACACTTCGCTGAATGATTGTGCATCAGCCAGAAACCTTCCCAAGTTAGAAACTATCCCTTTCTCCTGCAGATTCAGGCAGCTACAGGTGAAACTAAATACAAAGGCTCTTTGGACTGTGCCAAGCAGCTGTACCGTGAGGCTGGGATCCGCGGCGTCTACAAGGGCACGGTGCTCACCCTCATGAGAGGTAACAGGGGTTCTCCTCCTTTCTGTGGGGGGACTGTAAGATAAGTGTGACACACTATGGTAGATCTCACTGTCCCTTTAGCCTATTGGAGCGGCTGTGTCACCCTTTTCTCTTTTTTTGCATTCTGCAGAGCTACTCCAATGCCTCAAAGGGCCTGGGAAATAAACATGGGATTCTCAGTGAGTGAGGAAGAGATTAGATGACAAGGATCAGAGGGATATAGGAAGTAATTAAGATCTGAGAAGCCAAGAGGAATGAGAGACTTCAGGAGAGGAGCAGAGAGAACAAAGAGAAGAGAAAAATACAGAAGTGGGCTTTTTTTATTATTTCCTTCTCTTTTGTTTTGTTTTTGGGTTTTTTTTCTCCTTGGGAGAAGGATTGTGCCTGTCTGTGACTGTTGCTGTACAATGCTGACTGGTTTAAAAGATGTGATGGCAGCAGTTGTGCTTTCTACCTGTTTGAGTGTGGCTTATTTTGGACAGGGATGTCATGACTCCCCTCTCAGCTGAAACAACCACAAAGTGATTGTGCCAGACACTGAATCCTTTATGTATTTCAGTAATTCCTCCCTCGAAAGGCTGAAATTTCTGTATTTTGTTATCTCAGTTTAGGAGTTAGTTCTATTCTCTGCTTCTCATAAAGAGTGGCAGCCTGCAGTGTAACTTTATCAGTGTCCCTAGCCAGAGGCTGTTTCTGCAGTTTAGGAATGAGCTGTGTGAGTACCTTAAAAAAACTCAAAACAAGACCCATCAGCTGCAAAAAAATCCAGAAATAGAACCATTAGTACTAACAATGTGCAAAGCTGTTGACGTTCCTGCACTGCTCTGCTGTGCAGTAATTAAGACAGTTTAGAGCTGTCCCATCATTAGCATAAGGGCCAACAGGCAGGCTACAGTCTGGTTTGTCAGTGTTTTGCTGACAGAGGTGCTCGAGAAAAGATGTTTTCCCAGTTCTTGCTTTTATCACCTGCTCTCCCTGGGAAAGTTCAGACTCCTCTGTCTAGGGCAACAGAAGATTTTATTTTGTTTGTAGAAGAGGTTCAGAGAAGGAATCTGGATGTACTTAGTAGTGTTGCTGGGCTGGCATGGGGCTGCTGTGCCTCTGGGCTTCGTTTGGTTTCCCACTCCTCACAGCCTTTGTTGTTTACCCACCAGACGTCCCAGCCAGTGGAATGTACTTCATGACGTACGAGTG
>NW_008677581.1:21928-27610 GCF_000695815.1 Acanthisitta chloris | reverse complement strand
GAAATCTCACAGTCATCACTTTCTGGACTTCCCAGACTCTGCTGATTAATCTCCCCAGTTACAAAGAGATCCAGAGGAGTGTCATCAAAACAAATTTTAACAAGAAAAGTTGCTCATCTTGTGAGTTTAGCTGATTTGGTCTGGGGTTAACTGACAGTTACAGTAATCTGTGCTTCTCTCAGATTCTAGTTTGGATCTTATTAGCAAAGTGAGGAATACTTAAAGTAGGGCTCTTCACTTTCAACCCTGTGTGTGCCCAAAATGCTGGGGGGGAGTTTGTTGGATTTTTGGGGGGCTTTTGTTTCATTGGGTTTGGGTATTTTTTTTCTCTGTGTGCACTGCTGAATTAAAAGATTTGATCCTTTATGGTGGAGTGGGCCCATCTTGCTCACAGGGCTCTGATTGTTGGAGAAGTTGCTCAGATACTGCACTCTGTCTCTGTCTGCAGCATTGTGCTGCCTTCTGGCTGTCAGCCAGGCTGCCTTTCTGATTGACACCTTAGTCAAAACAGATGAGTTTGACCTTTTTCCCGTCTTCTTTTTTTTTTTTTAACCCTTTTTCCTCCCACCCCACCCTAATTCTGTCACAGTGTGAGTGACCTCAGTGCACCTAAGATTCTCTTTGCTGGGGGCCTGGCTGGGATCTTCAACTGGGCAGTTGCCATCCCCCCAGACGTGCTGAAATCCCGTTTCCAGACTGGTGAGTTGCATGCCAGCATGTCACAGCCACCCTTAGTGCAGTGCTCCTGGGAATGGGCTGGGCAGGGATGGAAAATGCCATCTGGGAGGTAGCATGTCTTGAGTGCCACTTGAGACAAGTACATGAAAAACCCAAGTGTGTTCCTAGCTTTTTAGCTGGTTTCCTCACAAATTTCTGGCAAATCAGGCTGCGTTTCTCTGTTTCTGCCTCTCTGCTAATACCATGATCCTGGTTTGAGGTACCTGTTTTGAAACCAAAGGGTAGAACTCATAATAATGGAACTGCTTGTCATGGCTGTTTTCTTACAAATGTAATTCTATGAGAGGTTTTGTTATTTCACTTCAGACATAGTTTTATAAATAGTAGCCTGTGCTATCTGCAGTTTATAGTAACTGGAGGTGTCTTGCTGGGAGCATTGCTTTTGGACCAGCAGCTCTGCTCTTTAATGTCTGTGTCCTGATTACAGTGAGGGTGGGCCCAGGCCTTGTGCTTCAGCAAAGTCTGGCAGGTTTTTCATCGTCTTCTCTGAAAGTCCTGTCAATGGATATTTTTGTTAAGGCTCCCCATAGTCTCTATCTGTGGACTCAGCTCTCCACGGGACAGTGACCATCTCTCTGGAGTCACAAATCATGGTAATCAGTGCAGGAAACTTAATTTCCTTTTCTCTGAGCATTGGCTGCTGTGCTGGTTTGGTAGTGTACCAAAGGCCAAGTGTGAAACATGTCACAGCTTTGGTCCTCATTCTGCTGAGCAAATCCCATGGCTGCTGTGTGGGTAATGTGGGTTCATGGGGATTCTGTTTAACTGGGTTGGTTTGTGGAGTACCTGCTCAGAGGCAGAGGCAGTGCTTCCCAGAGCACTGTCAGAAGAAGGAAGAAATTGTTCTTTGAGTAGAATAACTTTTTAAAAACACCTCAGCAAATCCATGTAACAGCATTAAAACAAGCTGCACTTTTCACTTGAAGTTTGTTGCTGTTCTTGGCTGGGGCATGTGATAGGATCATTTTCTGTTTCTTATAAACCAGCTTCATCGGGTTTTTTACCTGACAGTTCTATCACCTAACTGCTGCCCTCGGGAGAGCTGTGATCAGCAGTGCAAGTAACAGCTCAGACTTCCAACCCTGACTGAAGTTATTCTCTTTTCATCCCTGCCCCCAGTGACTTGCTGATGTAAATTCTTTGGTGATGGTGTGACCTCTCTCTCCTTCACTGGGCCTTTATCAAGGTGTTTTGTTTTGTCTTTACTAAGGTGTTTGTTTGTTTATAGCAGTATGAACCTGTTGAAAACCCTGGGCTGTTACATATGGTACATGTGCCACATCCTTCAGCCCTTGTGACTGTCACACACCTTGGCTAATGTGTTGTGTATTCCTTTCAGCTCCTGCAGGAAAATACCCAAATGGTTTTAGAGATGTGCTGAAGGAACTTATCAGAGAGGAGGGAATTGCATCGCTGTATAAAGGCTTCACAGCTGTGATGATCAGGGCATTTCCTGCTAATGCGGTGAGTACACTGCTGTTCTGGGTGGGTTTTGGGGGCCTGACTACTCACAGTGGGTGTTTGGAGTCTGTGGAGGGCATGACTGGCTGTTTATTCTTGTACCATCTCAGCGAGGTTCTTGTCACTGCAAGTACTTTTGGCTGTTGGTGTCCAGGTTCTAAAAATATCCTCTTAATCTAAGAGGATCCACAAGTAGACTTTTCTTCAAAGTTTGCATGAAAGTCTTTTGTTTACATTCTCTGATAGTCTCTCTATTGATTGTACATCCACCCATAGAAGATGGAATGAGTTTGGACTGGCTCCCTCATCAATGAATATTGAGCCTAAGAGAGTCAAAGTCCTGCCTTTGTGCAGAGGTATAGAGTAGAATTCTTGCCTCTGGTCTAACACCTCTTTTGTCCTCTTCCTCCTTCATCAGCCATGTCAGGTGTTTGTTGTGCTGCATTCCAAAAACCTTGTTTGGAATAGGTTTTTAGAATCCTCATTTGTTCTGTGTGTCCTTTTTTCCAGGCATGTTTTCTTGGTTTTGAAGTAGCTATGAAGTTTCTTAACTGGGTTGCACCCGGTCTATGAAGACTAGGAAGTCTGGAAACAAGAGAGGAGAAGGAAGAGAGTTCAAGTCTGCCTCAAAGGAATAAATGAATGATCACTTAAAGTTTCAGGAATAATTGTTTGCCTAATAACTTTTTGCCTTCCTCACATTCTTTAGGTGGTGCTATGTGCTGTTTAGAAACACAAGCTGTAGCTCTGAAACGGAGTTGGTGAGGAGTTTGAGGTGATAGACCTTCTGAGCCAATGTGCCATGGCAGTAATGCTGCTAACAGACAGCTCTCACTGTCACTGTCACACACACTGCCTTAAGTACTTCCTCAGGGAAGGAGACACATCTTAAAATGTAATTCCTTATTTACCAAATGTAAATGCCGAAAACCTTCCTTAAAATAATTGTTTGGCAGCATGTGCTTAACTCTCAGGGCATAAGTCAGCAGCTGCACAATACTAGTGCCTGCAAGCAGTGTCACACTGTTCTCATCTCCTGTAGTTTTTCCGTTGTGGCTGTTTCTGTGCAGACAGTGGGGCTGATCCTCTATGTGCACACACAGCAGCAAACACAGAACTCAGCAGGGAAGGCCAGAGCTATGTTTTGGTGGTTGTTGAGAGGTGTTGCAGGTACCATAGCAGGTCTTGCACACTGATCTTTCCTGTGGAACTGGGACACAAAATGCATTATGTTTAACATTTGTACTAAGCTTTACTGAAGCAGCAAGTGGGGAAATGTTTGATTAGCCTGAACTTTTCTCTGAAATCCCTTTCTGTCCCACTGAAGAGAGCTCAAATGTGATTTCAAAAGTGCAGCACGGTTCATAGCAACCCTTGGTGTACCTGATTCATAGAATCATAGAACCAACTGGATTGGAAAAGACCTCCAAGATCATCAAGTCCAACCCTACTGTGGTTACTAGACCATGGCACTAAGTACCACATCTAGTCTCAAATTCATCAGGTGCTATATCCTGGGATTCAATCCCTGACATTGACCTGAGAAAATTTAACAGCACTTCCAAGCACTGAATTTCTCTGACACAAGGGGGACACATGAAGGGGACACTGGCTCTGCAGTTTTGTCTAACTTTATTCTTGCTCCTGTGCCTTGGTTTTCTCTTAATATTATTAAATGCAATCAGATTTTCATTTGATAAATGACTAACGTGCTGAGAAGCAATAAGCAACTTTAATTTCTTTTGTTTGTGATGCAGAGTTACTGGAACTCAATAAAGCTAGCTGCTGCTTGGCTAGAATGTGTGCTTTGGTTCATTTACTTTGTGCATGGTCATGCATGCTGAGTTTTGCAGAAGTTTTCCGATTCTTAATCCTGAGATGTGATTGGGAAATAAGTTGTGCTGTGCTGTATTTGATTGTTAACCCCTTGCCTTTTAGCTTTCTGATTTCTGACATGAGCTGTGGAAAGGAATGTTCCACACTAAGTCCCATTAGTTGTGTTGCTTTATAGTTAAAACTTGCACTTACACTGAACACGTCTTGTTTGTGGAAAGTACTTATGTTTTCCAAGGAGAGGTGTAGACACAGATGCAGGGGAGATTAGGGAAGATAGCTGTCCTGATGTCCCACAGGAAAGGAGGCTGGGAGTTTGTCCTTGATTTGGCATGGTCTGTTGACCTGTACTGTAAGGACAGTCTCCACCTTGGCTTTCCACAGGCAGATCAGCCCTGAAAACTTCCCACCCAGTAATGCCGAGAAAGCTTAAGTGCCTCTTCTCGTCCCCATTCTTTGAAGTACCAGAAGGGAACCCTCCTTCCCCAGAGTCCACCTCTTGTGTTTGACAGGGTCAGGGGGTGAAACCAATGGGGTGGCCCCTAGTGTGGGAAAATCTCAGTCACTTGGAGCTGCCTCTGCATTCTTGCTGCTGCTGACCCCCCTGCAGCCCTTCCCTGTTCCTCAGTGCTCAGGAGTGGCAGTTACTCCTCAGAGTCACTGCAGCCAGGGATGAATGAAATACTTAAGGCATGAATGCTGAGTTAATACTGGTTTGGAGAGTGGTGATTAAAGGGTATGAACCTCTCAAATGGTTTTAAACACAATTCAGGGTTTACTGAGGCTAAATCCAAGCTAGTTTCAAGTGGATCAGGTCTGCTGTAATGGCTCTGTGCTGCCTCACCACCAAACACTACCCTGTACTGCTTTGGTGGCTGCTCTGGCACCTTTCTGGCTTCTGTCGTGGAGCCATGGCACCTAGGTGCAGCTTCCAGCTTTTAGAAGTGTTATAATGCTAGATCTTTTTCGTTCCATTTTACTTATGTGTTCCAGAAATTCTGACACTTCTTTCTTGTGCATCTTCTTTCTTGCAATTCCAGACACTGACACTTAACACTGCCCATTCCAGTTGCCCTGTCAACTGCAGCCTGCTAAGCTCCTAACCTCCCAGAGAACTGGGAAGAGCTGAGGCAGAATCCTCCTGGCTGTAAGCGCTGCTCTAGTCTGGTTCATGTTGCAGGTACCCACCAGGTGGCTGTCGGGGCTGCCAGAGGGATGGACAGTTCTGTGGGTCCACGGGCAAGGTCAGAGGTTGAAAGCCATCCAGCAGCAGGACACCGGGCCACTTGGGCCAGCTGCAACTTTACAAGTTGGGCTGCAAAGCTTTTGCAGCAGTCAGGATGAACAGACAGGCAGCTGGAAGGCAGGAGACTGTTCTCCCCTTCTGCCCTGCTAGGGAACTGTGATCCCCCAGGCTCAGTGATGAGCCATGCACTGTGGTTAGTGTTTGCTCCTATCCCAGTCCCATCAGTCTGGAGAGCTGCAGACTCCAAAAAACATATCATTCTTGAAATCCAAATGAGAGATTAGTAATGCCCTGGATTCAGGTGCTGCGATTGAGAGCACATTTGGGCACAGAGGAGCCTTCTCTGCTGGCCAGCTGCTGGTGCTCAGCACTTACTTGGCTCTGCTGTCACCAGCTGAGCCTCC
>NW_008677581.1:308-21874 GCF_000695815.1 Acanthisitta chloris | reverse complement strand
CTTGAGTTGTTACTCGTAACTATGAACTCTTCCTTCTGCCGAACTACCCTTTTTAATACTTCTCTTTTTTCAACATTTCAGATCCCTTTTTTTCATCTTGACTTACCCTAATTACATTCTCCCCACTCCAAAGTTTTTGCAGAGCTTTGTATTTTGCATGATAACATTTTGCTATTTAGCATGCTTGATTTGATCCGGTGCTTTTAGCTAAGTAAAATAAGGCAGAAAGCAATCAGGGCTGAGGGGCTGCTTTCCAACAGCAGTGGCAGGAGAAGAAGAGCTTTGCAAAGGCTCATCAGACACATCTGCTTGCTTGTTCAAAAACTTGAAGCTGAGGCACCCTGGAAATGTTAAAAAAGCTGCTCATGTCTCTAAAGATTCTGCCATACAAAATTTGCCAATCCTTGCCCCTGGTATGTGCAGCCTCAGAAACAGAGAGGGATTTTAACCTGAACCCTGAGGTCTCTTTTGTTTTCAGAAGCCCGGATTTGCATTCAATTGTTATTTCCTAATTGCTCAGGTTGTTGTGGGAATTCAGGCAGTGTATTTGCAGTTTGGGGGCACAGGGTAGCAGCTGCTACACTGGGTACCAGCAAGTGATGCTGGTGATATTTGCCTTCAAGCTCTGTACTGATAGTATCTGGGTTTGCTATATCAAAATCAGCATAGAGTTCCACAAGACTCTTGTGCTGTACATCTCCCTGACTCACCCTCCTTTGATGCAGGTGATTTTTCCAGTGGTGATTCAAGGTGCCTGGAAGTATTCCAGAAGTAATCCATAGTCAATAAATCTTCTGTGCTTGCATTTCTCTGCCCATTATGTGCAAGTGGCTTTTGTGCACACTCAGCATTGCTATAGTGACAGAAAGGTCCTTGGAATATCCCTGACAAGTGAGTCTTGATCAAATTTGACTAATTAAAAGAAGCTGCCTGTGGGAGGCACACACACTACAGGCTCCAGTCTGGAAAGGACATTGCAAGGTAGATCTTACAAATGATGAGTAATGCCAAGAGGTGCATTTACTGATATTTGTCACAGGACAAGGTGTACAAAGTGTCCAGTGAGGAGATCAAGCAATATTTAAAATGAAAGTATATTTTATATCTTGTGTACAATTAAGCTATATAGGTCATTGCAACAGAATGCCAAAAAAATAAATCATGGAAGAACAATTCATCAGGAACTGCTGGAAACAGATAGGGCTGCAAAGCCTTGCATGAGATGTTCCTGAATTGCTTGTTGATAGAATCACAGAATTTTAGGGGTTGGAATGAACCTTATAGATCACCTAGTCCCAGTCCCCTCTGCCATGGGCAGGGACACCTCCCACCAGACCAGGTTGCTCAAGGCTTCATCCAACCTGGCTTTGAACACTGCCAGGGCTGGGGTAGCCATCACTTCCCTGGGCACCCTGTTCCAGCGTCTTATCACTCTTACAGTAAAAATCTTTTTCCTAATATCTAACCTAAATTTCCCCTCCTTCAACCTGAATCCATTACCCCTTTGATCCATTATAGGATCTGGGAGAGTGTGCTAGGGAAGGCACAACGAGTGTTTCACTTCTTGTGTTCTTTCTGTAAGCATTTGCTGCTGGACACACTTGGGCAGAGGAATAGACAGACCTCCAATCCGGTCTTTGACAGTTTTTCTGGAGTTCTTTATACAAAATGATGGACAAAACCCAACTAGTACCATGGGGTCTGCACCCAGGAGGATGGACTGGCCATGTACCTCCCCAGTAACAACATACACTAGGACACAGCACCACTTACAGCTTTGCATGTGCCCAATTGGCCTCTAACAGTTCATTTTTCCTTTTCTATGCTGTTCTTACTATCTGCTGCCTCTTAGGTAAAGGGACTTCTATGTCAATAGCCTGTTTGTGCAGGTGAGAGACCAGCCTTGTGCACAGCCTGAGCAAAGTGGCTTTCACCACTATACAGTTCACAGGATGACAGAGGAGTTGAGGTCAGAAGACATCTCTGGAGATGGTCCAGTCCAGCCCACCTGCTGAAAGCAGGGCCCACTAGAGCAGGTTGCCCAGGACTGTGTCCAGTTGGGGTTTTAATATTTCCAAAGATAGAAATTCCACAGCCTCTTGGGGCAACCTGCTGTGGTGTGCAATCACTTTCACAGAAAAACAAGTTCTCTTTTATGTCTTAGTGGAATTTCATGTATGTCAGTGTCACTGGACCCCACTGAGAAGAGTCTGGCTCCATCTCCTCCTAAACTCCCTTCCATCAGGTAACCATACACATTGGTAAGATTCTCATGGAGCCTCCTCCAGACTGAACAATCCCATCTCTCTTGGCAAAGCTCCAGTCCCTGCATCAGCTCTACAGTGCTTCACTGGACTGCTCTGGTACATCAATGCCTCTTCTGCACTGGGGAATCCAGAACTGGACCTTGCACTCCAGGTGTGGTCTCACCAGTGCCGAGTGTGGAGGGAAGGCTCATCTTCCCTGACCTGGTGGGAATACTTTTCCTACAGCAGCCCAGCAGGCTGGTGGCCTTCTTTGCCACAAGGCACATTGGTGGCCCATGTTCTCCTCATGCCACCTCATGCTTCCAACCGCAGCATGTGACCACCCTGCTGGTTTGTACAGGCCACAGAAAAATCACCTGCTGAGTCAGTGACACGAAGCCATGTGCACTGTGGCACTGTGCTAGTGCCATTGGGTGTGTTCAGCTCTGATGGGCTTCGACTGCACTGCCCAACTGTCCCTGTTGAAAATAGATCTGCCCGCCCTGGCAGCTGCGTCCTGGGGACTTTTGCTCCTGACGCAGAGGATGGCAGGGAGATGCCTCCTTGCAGCCAGGGGCTTCCCATGAGGGTGGGTACAGGGACAGGGATTGCTGGGATTCCTGCCTCTTCACTGCTCTCTGGGATGCCTTTTGGGTGATTGGATCATGGGCAGCTCTGCTCATTCACAACTTCAGGCTCACCGCGCGCTCTGTGGCTGCGGATGTGGCTCTGTCTGACCTTAATTTACGTTGCACTTTGTCCTGCCCAGCAGACCCTGAGAAAGCTGCCCAGTGAAGGGGGAAAATGGGCTGCCAGATGCTGGATACTTGAAATGGAAAGCTATTTCTAATTTAAGGAGATTTGTGTATAAAACTGAGGACATTTTCCATTACCTCAATACGTTAGAATAGTTCTGCAAGTATATCTCAAACCTGGTAAAAATGTAAACCCTAAGTAGACATTAGACAGGATTTTTACTAACATCTGTCCCTGAATTCAGACTGCTTAATTTAAGCTCAGACAGTTCAGTTTAAGCACTTTTTATGCACAGGTTCTCCCTAGACTTACTAGAGGCCTGGCCATAAAGATCAGTATCAAAGTTACAGCCATAGCCATAGATAAGCTTCATTTCCCTTTGCAGGTGACAGTAAGCTTCATTTCCCTTTGCAGGTGACAGTTTGAGTGTAGATTTGCTGAAGGACAAGGTTAGCTGTTGCTAACCCTTGGCACGGAGAGTGGAAGCCTGAGATGTTTATCCGTGCAGTGAGCTGACTTCCCTTCTTCATCAGAGACCTGAGCTCAGACTTCTCACCCTGTGCTGCTGCTGCTCTGGGTCTGAGAGAAGTTGCACACAAGTTCTGGATACCAAAGTAAATGTTGAGCTTCCTGGTTATGGATTCCCCAAGGCTGAAAGTGTATCCCAGCAGCAGCATTTCTCCTTGGTACTATTTCCTAATACTGTTTCCTAATAGTTATTTATTACTGTCAGCTGCTGCCTCCTTCCTCTCGCCACTCATGCCATTGAAAAATTCTAAACTGTGATTTAGACCTGAATGTCTGTCCCAGTAAACCAAAGGCAAGGAAATCAATCCTCTGTCCCTTCCCATCTTTAATCCCTACGCAGATTTCAGCAGAACCAGCTGAAATGCTGAAAAGGTGTAAAATTACAGCGAGTCCTCCTCCTCCTGGGGCTAAGCCCATGTGATTCAGAAAAGCTCCTGACTGCCTGCATAGACAAATCCTAAAAAAATACTTCCCCCGAAACATAATCCTCCGGCTCATCCCCCACTCCTCCCTGCCTGCTCACCCTTGACTCCCTATCACTCACTGCCAGGCAATTATCTGCTTCGTTTACTGCCTCCTGGCCAGAGCCAAAGTTCAGGATCTGGCAGTTGATGGCAGGAGATCACTCGGTGGAGAGAACTCGCTGTTCTCCCAGCCTGACCACCCATTTCCCACAGAGGCAGGCATGGATAGCAGCAAGGCACAGCCAACTCCTGTGGGGTGGGTGAGTCCTGACTCCTACAGCAGAGCTTCTCCTGGAAAGGAGCCTGAGGCTGCAGCAGGCAGGAGGCTGGAGCAGAGTCTTCTCCTGCTCTGCCAGCACCCTGGGAAACAGGCCAGCATCTGCCACTGCTGAGATGGGGAATGTGCATGGACAGAGAGCCTTGCACAGCTCTCCCAGTCTCTGTCCTTGCCCACTGCCCCATGGGCTCCAGGTGGAGGACACTGAGCTGTCCCAGCTCCCCTCTGCCTCCATGGAGCCAAAGCTCCTTTGGGACAGCAAAGTTCAGTTTTCCTTGGGCTGGGGAGGTGCCTGGGGGTGGTTCTGGGTCTACCAAGGGATCATGGATGAGGTGTGGTGGCACAGTGTTGGTGTGAAATGTCTGTCTCTCCTGAAATGAGCAATTCCTTGGGATGTGAATGAGTTCTCTCATGTGGTGATGACAAATTGTTGGGGTTTTCCCCATTTTCTTTCCTATGGGTCCAGCTCATGGGATGAAGCACCCACACATTGTTTGTTCCAAAGGTACAGAGTGTTCCTGGCATTTCCCCCATTAATGCTCACAAAATACAGTGTGCAGCTGTCCCTTTCGCCAGTATGGGCATGTTCAGAGATGCCAGAGCTGCTTGCTGGTTTGGGAGAAGAGCACTTCCCTGGAAAATTCCCTCCTTGAACACGGGGCTGTGTGTTGACCTCTCCCCCTGCTTTGGCCCGTGCTCCTGCCCTGGGTGTAGGGGTGGGTAGAGAAGGTCTGCATGGAAATATCCCAAAGGGAACAGGATTTTGAAGCACATCTCCTCTGCCCCACTCCCTCAGCAGCTAGAATATACTACAGCTGAGGTTGCTCTTCCTGGAAAAGATAAAAGCAGGCTGTGTCACTGAGAACAGCCTTTGGGCCTAAGCCCAAGGGTCTCTCAGCCTGAAGCTCTGCCCCAGTGAGGAGAAGAGGGGGCACAAAGCCTCCTCAGGGCACTGCCACCAGCTCTGTCATCCACAACCACACACTGGGATTTACGGGACTGGAGGCTGTATCCACACCCAGAGCTCTAGGCTCATTTTTCAATTCAATCACCTTCTGCACAGCCTCCTCGTTTTGGCCTCTGCAATATCTGTTGGCCGTGAGCAGCACTGTTTAATCACACACTGCTTTGTTTCAGATTGGCTGAGTGACGATTTCACTGGTGTCACTTAATTCTCGTCTTGTGAGAAATAATAACAAATTGTTCCCTTTCATTTTTTCTGTAATAATTTGTAACTTTCTTGGCCCTTCTCCTTTGGGTCCTTTTCCAAGCTTATATCTTACTTAACCTCTCCTTGTACAAAGCTACAATCCTCCTTTCCCACTCTTTTGTATTTCTTCTAGTTCTACACACCACTTTTTTATGGAAAGATAATAGTTTCTATCAGCCATATTGATGTTTTCTATTTTATTCTCTATTATTTTCCTCTGGGCACTGGTACAGCTGGTTAATAAAATAGATATTGATTTCTAAATATGCTTAAAAGTTTCTTTATTGAGTAGCTGCCTGATAATCTGTCTTCTGTGAGTTCTTCTACAATGAAAACCCTCTGGTCCATCATTTCTGGTAAACTTGAACGATCTGGGAAAAAAACCCGACTTTTACTCTAGTCACAGAGCATTCTTTGCTGAAGGTGGTGTAACACTGGGAAAGGATGGGGGTTTAATTTAGTCCATGTAGCCTAGCAACATTTACACCATCAATAAACAAGCACTGTTTTTCTGAACAACAGACCACCCAGGATTCTCTATCCTGACTCTGTGGTGGTGATGGCAATACTGACAGTGCCTTCTTCTTGCTTTGTGTCTCTTTTACTCACACTTCAGCTCACCTGCTAAAGCTTTGCTCAGAATAATGGTATCATCTTGAAGTGAGGTGCCCATGGAAGATGCTCATCCTGATTTTCATGTCTAGTTTTACTTGCTAATGGAGCTGTTAATCACTTTAGTCACACGGCTGTTCTACAGCCCCTGAAACGTGACTGCTAGGAACCTTGAAACCTGTTAAATATTTTCCCACGAGTATTTTCTTAAGGAAGATCTTTGGCAATTGTGTGTGACTTCTGAAATTTGCTACAATTCATCTTTGATGGGGAGGATCTTCCCAAAAGCACCGGTTTCCTGGGATGTATGTGTTCAGGAATGTGAGGGCTAACTGCAGTGCCAACCTCACCTAGGTGACCTGGGGATAAAGATGGGAAATTCAGCTTTGTTATATACACAGATGTTTTCAAAAGGGACATGAAGAATAACTCTGAGATTCATACACTCTTAGATCCATGGAACATATGGCCGAAGTGTCATCACCCAGTGACTCCCAGCCCCAGGGCAGCTTTGTCTGAGCTCTGTCTGCATCATTTAATGCTGGAGAGGATGAGGAGGAAGGTTCCCTGGAGATCTGCTCCAGTCCCTCAGACCCTTTTCTATGTCAAATAACAGAAACCTCTCTTGCTGATGTGGCTGCTGGTCCTTCCTCCATGGGTGCTACCTGGCACCTGCCCCAGCCCTGCACAGCCTGGGCTCAGTGTATTTAAACGCAGCTCATATGTTACAGCTTGTGTGGCAGAGATGTGACTCCCTTGGGATTCGGCAGCGACATCCAGCTCTGGCAGGACATAGCACTTTCTAATGCACCATAAAGGGCTACAAGGGAACAAGGGTGTGACATATTTGGGGGAAAAAGAGACTCATTTTCATATATGAGCTTGTTGCACACAGGATACCAAGCCAAGTGCCTCTCAAAAAATTTTAAATACTCAGTAGAATCCAGCTGGGAAGGCATAATCCATAACCTCTTGTGCTCTTGTGAGCTTCTATATTTGGCTTTTTATTATGTTTCTCTGGGATTTCTGATTTTTCTATCCTTTATACGTTTAATTAATGTAGCAGTTGATAAATTGCTACATGTCTGTTTTATTTACTTCAACATGTCTCAAGTATAAAAGCTTTTTTCAGTAAGTAAACAACACTAGTACACATTTTGCTACAGTATGTTACTATCTTACAGAAAACACTGGTGCTCCTGAATTCCTGGATATTAAAACAGTGATCCTTACCACTTGATTTTCATAGGATATTAGATTTTTCTGTCACAGGTCATGAAATTCAACTTACATTGATTCTAAGTATGCTGACAAAAATCTGATCTTAAGAATTTATTTACTATTTAATGTTTTACTTATCCTTAATGACTTCCCAGGACCTTTTTTGCCCTAAATATTGCTTAAGTGACTTATTTTCTCAAACAACTAAATAAATAGGTTTCCATTTACTGGAAGCACAGTGCAGTCATCCCTAATTTCTCTAGCTTCCTCCAGTGACTGGAGTATTCTTTTCCAAAAGAGTGTTCCCCGAGCCTTCATCCAGCAAACAAATACCGCTGCTAAGGTTTGGACATGATTTTCCTCCTGCTCCAGTAGCTCTTGCTTAATCGGTTTCAATATGAATTTAGAGATGAATGAGAAATCTGTTATTCCATATATGTCAGAGGTAAAGTATAATCTCATTTCCCTGCGGGCAGTTTGTCTCAGCAGTCTGGGAGCCTGAACTGCTGATACAGTGAGTGCTGCCTGCTCTATTTTATCTTCTTTATTGGGTCTTTTTCTGTAAAAATATATACTGCTGAAAATTCCAACAAGAATTTGACCTTTCCCAAGCACTGGCCTAGTTTAAAGTGTATTTTAAACTATTTGCTTTTGTCTGTGAGCAGAATCTGCATCCTGTGATAGGGATAACTGGGCAAGCAACTGTGTCCTTTAAGATGAGATACCATCACTTGTTCTTAAATAGAGGTTCAGTCTGAAAGCCACTAGTAGTGGATGACTTTCCTTTGCTTGAGCTGCAGAAAACAGCTGCTGGAGCAGACCTTTCATGTCTGGCACTTGATCAAATACTTCCCTGAAGTAGGGTAACAGAAGAGGATTTTTAGTTTTGTTGGTTTTGCCTTCATTGTTTATTTCTTTGATCTTCAAATATCTCTGTTTAAAGACAACTAATAATTATTTTGGGTTTTTTTTTAGAGCTTCACACGTGCTGCTTTGGATGGAGACAATCCCTGTGAGGCAAGGGGCTGCCCCATCCCTGGGGTGGGGGGCCAAGGAGACAGCAGACAAGGAGGACCACGGGAGCTGTGGGATGCTGAGCAGCAGAGCCTGGACCAGCTTTCTCTGCATCTCTGCTGTGCAGGGCTGTGGCCTTGCTGCCCCTGGCCAGACCCTGACCACGGCAGGACTCTCAACTTGTGTTTGGCTGCCATCCCCAGCAGCTCCCACCACCTCTTCCCTGGGGAAGCCACTGGCCTTTGCTTCACCTGGACACTCCCACTGTGGCAACCCAGAACTGGCACCTATTTCATTCATCACTGCATCTCTTCAGGAGGATCCTTTTCACTTTATTTAACCTACTCTTACTTGAACTCATCATGTCTGTAGTTTTTCACCATGGGAATAGGCCCTTCCCAGTTAAACCAACCTTCCTGCAGCTTTCCTTCTGAACACCAGCACTGTCACTGTGCAAACTTCAGACTCACTAACTCCCAAAAAAGTCCTCCCATTTTGATTATTCCTGACATATTCAAATACTCCATTTTAGCTGCACTTTTGCCACTACAAGAACATTTTCTATTCTTTTGTCCTTTTCTCCCCTTCACTTTCCACCCCTATTGAATCCCTCATTTGCCATGGATTTTTTTTCCAGCAGCTAATTATTGGCTTGTCCCTCTGGACTATTCTTTGTGTGTCTGAGACTTGGATTTTAGCAACTGCAATACATTTCCCCTTGTTTAAAGCCTCTCTGTAGGTAAAACCAATATTGCAAAGTGAAAGAAGATTTAAATTACCATTCTTTCTGCAGCAGATTTCTCCCTTTTAAGCACTGCTTTGATTTCCACTGTATTTCTTTTAAAGTTCGGCAGCAAAGTCTTGAGGAAATAGCAGCTTATTGCTCCTGTGATAAATTCTTATCTCTTTTATAATTTAATATCCCTACCACTAAGTGGAAAATTTCCCTGTCAGCCTCTGTGCCTGTTATGTAGCCTGGGAAGCAGCAAGAACACTTACCCTATCAGCTCCTAGGACGGCTCAGATTAAACAACTTTGCAATAAAAGTGCGTATCATAACCTCCTCTCTCCTTCCTCATTTCAAACAATTTAATCAATGAAGTCTCTTCTCATTGACTGTTTTTTCCTGTAGCTCTCTGGCACTGCTCAGGCTTGGGATGTGTTTCCTTGGTCGGGCTGAACATCAGCCCTCACTCTCAGCATCTTGAACCACTTCCACGCACTGCCCACCCGAGGCCTCTTCCTGGGGTCAGGTGGGTCAACTCATCCTTCTCTGCCCCTTCCAGTCCTTTCTTGTCTTTGTTGTTAGGGTTTCAGTTCAGCCCAAGGCCAACCAAAACTGCAACCTTTTCAATAAGACCTTCTTGAGTTTTCAGAATCTTTTGGCAGCAAATCTTTCCTAACCCTGAGCTGAGCTCAAAGGGGTTGGTAGGTTTAGAGTGTAAGTGAAGTGAGTTTACCTTGCGATACAAAACTAAACAATAAATAGCTAAAATAGCTAAATAGACACAAACCCTCTATTTCTGAGCCAAGCCCCATTTTGATGCTGCCTCCTCAAATCTGGTAACATCCTAAGGGTGTTCTCAGATAAGGAGAAATCAACCAGCTATTGAGGAGAACAGTGAAGCAAGCACAGTCTGACTGAGCTGTCAAACGTGCAAAGAAAACCAAAAGCAAATGCTGTGCTTCCAGCTCTGACCAGATTTTGGTACTTGCAGTGCTGTTTGTAATGGCTGTTTTCCTTCACACAGGAAACGGCTCAGTGGGAAAACTCTGTCAAATGGAAACTGCAGAGTGATGGGGGCAGGATCACCCCTGATCTGCTCTGGGATGCACTTCACTGTCAGAAAAGCTAGATTCTCAAAGGATTCAAATACTCTGAGGCAGGGAGGAGATTGAGGGAGACAGGCCATAATTACATTCTTCTTTCTCATATGATTAAATATGAACAAAGGAACAACTGCAGTGCACATCCCCTGCACCGACATCCTTCTGCAAAGGCACAGGCAGAGCCAAACTTTGGCAGCAATCTTCCCATTTCACCAACAAGCCTGTGTTCTGCACGTCAAAATCACTCAGGATGACAAGAGAAATAAACTCTACAAAATCCAGAGAAGGACCTGACTGAGCTCAGCCACACAGGGGGTTGATTAATAATTCAAAATAATGCTTTGAACACTAAATGATCTTTCATGTTCCTCTAAGCCATAGTATAAATCTAGGTTGAATCCTTTCCAACAGGTTTGCGTTAACTGTGACTCAGAAAAAAACATTCCCCGTTAAAGAGGTGTGAAGAGAGAGAGAGGAAACGTTTTTTTTCTGCTGTAGCCTCCAGTTCCTTGCTGATTGCACGTTAACCTCAAGGAACTGACATCACTGACGTGCTTTGAAAGGCAATTCCCCCCGCTCACAACTCCAGATTACGTGGAGCATCAGTGTGGGGACCGAGAGGCTTCGAGGTGACATCAGAACCTGAAATGTGTAGGCTTGGAATGTATTCCTGGCTGTCATTTCTCATTTTCTCAGTGTGCTGAAGGGAAAAAAAGGTCTTCCTCAAGGCAGCTTGAATTGAAGTCTGAGGTGAAACATGGCAGATGAATCCCCTCAAGAGGAGGGAGCACACAGCACCATGCTGGTCTCTGTGCTCCAAACCCCCTTTGCAGATGTTTCTGGAGAGCACTGCCCAGCTGTGGTAGGAAGGTGTGGTAAAACCACTGATAGGTCTGTTTGACATGGTGTCAAAATGCTGACGGAATTTTGGGGACAATGCTGTCAGAACAACTGCTGACAGACTTGACTGAAGATGGGATGTCAAGGATGTTGATGGAAGAGATAAGAAATGTGTCTGATGCAGGGGAGGAGAAGGAAGACTGAGAAGTTCGTAGAAAAGTGGAGTGGTGGAAAAGTTGATCCAGGAAAGTGGCAGTTTACACTGGACAAGACTGAAACAAGACTGCATATAAAGAAGCCACAAAAAGAGCTGGTGTGGTTGAGCCACAGAAAACAGGAGGGACTGGATATGTGATTCAGCTGGGAAAGGGTAAGGAAAGGTTGGAGCTTTCCTAAATGTGAAAGGAAAATGTGACTTCCAAGGCTTCTGATGCGATTACCAGAGTCATTGACAAAAAACCAGCAAGAGGTCAGGGAAAGCAGCATCTTTTCAAGGCTAAATGATGCAGAACAGTACATTCTGAGAAACATTTCCCACAGTTCAGGGATCTTTTGCAAACACAATTAACCACAGCTCTGGTTGTGAGAAGAAAGACAGCTAATGTCATGTGGAAAATGCACACAGAATGGCTCAGAGAGAATAAGGCCAATGTCAGAAACACGAGGATAGATACAAAGGCTGTAGCTGCAAGTACAGGCAATGTCTGCTTAAAGCCAGGTGTGTTATCATCATTGAGACATAGCACTGCAGCCTATGGTAATATGTCCAGAGGCAAAAAGTAACACCAGACCCCCTGAAGCAGGCCCTGCTCTTCTGCAAGAATTAGTGTAAGGCTAAAAAAAAAGGCAAGGCACTGCTAACACACAAAACCAGGACATAGATGCTTGTGTTCCAGAGCTGTTTATTGAAGGGCTAATTACAGCAGGCCAGAGGCTTCTTAATGCAACACTGCCGAGGGAGAAAAGATTCCTACAGGACAAATTACAAGGAATTTACCTTCCTTGTGCAACTTCTTCTGTCCTTTACCATCTTCCTGCTTCAAAAATTGCACTCCAAGTGCTGTGTATAACTGATGTCCATGCACTGATGTCAATGCATCGAACTTTGAAGCCCCTCATCTTACTGGCAGTTACACAGATGGTTCCAGTGGAGTCCACAGATGCATTTGGCACAGACCTCTATGAACACTTGTGGTAAAGGGTCTTTGGACTCTTGAGCACATGTCAGTGTATTCCCATGGGCTGGGACTGCTCGCTGGACTGCCTACAGGCTCACAAGTGGGAGGCTCTGTGCCTCACACCATTAGCACAGACATTTGCCTATGCAAATTGGTCTTTAATCCGCTGCCTACATGATGCTGGGTGCTGAACGTGGCACAGTGTAATGCAGCACTGGACGACCCTAAAATCCACATACAAGTTTGCCTTCATCCACAGATGCATTGTGTAACACGAGGCAACGACTTCTGATGTTGCAGTATGTTTGCAGGTCCTGATTATACAAGCCAAGGACAGTGGCCTCAGTACTTGCTCCCTTCAGCTAATCCCCTCCCACTAACATTGTCTTTTCTGCCATCTTATGCTAACACACTAAACGGCAATGGTAAGCCCCTTGTGGCTGTAGCCTAGTCTCACTCATTACCTGCAGAGGACCACACACCCCAGCAACTCTCTGCTGACCCAGACTCTGCTGGGAGTGGAGTCCTGCACTCACCAGACCATGAGCCTCTGGGCTCCCTCGCTGCCCGAGGCCAGGGCTGCCCTGCTTTTCAGGGACAGCTGCTCAGAGTCGATTTGATCCACCGGCGTTGCCCACCCGATGTCGCCGAGGCAACGAGATCCCTGGGGAAGTGGGATGTGTTGCCATAGCAACGCGATGCTCTTTGCTGCTGCCTCCTTCCATTGACGCCACGGAGGGAAAAATCTGGGGTTGCGGGAAGCATCGAGTCCTACCAAGGATGACAAGTTGGGGTGGCCGAAGGATTGTGGCAAAGACAGACACGAACACCTCTTCGTAACCCTAATTATAAACAGCTGCAATTCAAGGCTCCAGCTGCTGCTGCAGCAGCTTTGCCAGTGACTGCACTGATGCACTGCTCTGAATGAAATTATTTATGTCACATTCCTTTATTGCTCATGATCACATGTTTCGCTTTATAGTTAAATTATGAATAATCTGAGCAGGATGCATCATAATGATGCTGTCACTCCTATTCTGGTTGTATTGATTCAGCAGGTTCTTTCAACACAGACTCTCTGGCAGTTAATGTATGGAGTATTTTTAAATAACAGAACATTGAAAGGCGAAAGAGGGAAAATATGTGACTGCCCATAGAAACTGATGACAGCTCCTTTCCAGAAATTGTGGGAAATATTGTATCACTCTCCTCTGACCTTCACAGAAGAAATCCAAGGCTATTCTAGCTCTCTTTCAGCAGGTTTCCTACTGTTCCAAGGCAAAGACCTATTATCTGCACATTGGTAGCTTCCACCAGCCAGCAAGGACAGGACCCTGCTATGTCAGGTATCACCAAACCAAGAGAGAGCTCATGTAGAGCTTATGACATATTGAGCAAAGGCTGGAAAGGGACAGATCATAAAACACTGCCAAGAAACAATGAAGTCCACGAGTCCCTTGGAGCCACAGGGTCAGTCATGGACAGACTCTGTGCCTGTTGTGCATCCTTGAACCAATTGCCTTTTCCTGAAGCTGCAACACAAATATTAGGACAACATATCTTGTTAAGCTTTCATATAATTGTTTATTTGGAATAATTGCCTTTGGAAACAGATAACAATGGAAATGATCAAAGTATAAGCGTACAGGGAGTTTTCAGAGTAGAGAAGGACTTTTCCATATCAGTCTAGGATCAA
This sequence comes from Acanthisitta chloris, assembly GCF_000695815.1. Classification (NCBI taxonomy): domain Eukaryota; kingdom Metazoa; phylum Chordata; class Aves; order Passeriformes; family Acanthisittidae; genus Acanthisitta; species Acanthisitta chloris. The sequence continues at coordinate 8,002 of NW_008677581.1, read as the reverse complement.
GCATAGTGTGGTTGTGATTCTAGCACAGCTCCTGTGTGCACAGCCCAACATGAGCACTTCAGGCTGACTGAAAGAGCAGGAGGAAGTACTGAGAAGGTGGAGTTGCTCAAGGAGCAAAGTGTACAGTAACGACATTATTAATCACTCACTGCCTCTGCTGAAGATTTTGCAAATGCAGAACAGCAAATCCTTCTGTAAAAACTTGGAATTTCAAAGCTGAAGTAAATATGTAATTAACTCTTGTCACCATTGTAAAAATAGGCAAAGACACTGTATTAAATAGCTTTTAGTGACAAAATGGAGTGTAATAAAGAGGGTTTCATCATTGAAAAAGACTCTTCTTTAATTAAAGAAAATTGGAATAATGCCTGACCACAGAGTACAACACTTTGTAAAATCTGTATTGAATACTCACTGGTTCACAATTGCTTGCATGCTCTGAGGAAAGAGACAGGGACTGACAGTATTTTGCAGATATTTACAGAAAAGCTCAAAAAAGGATAATATTTTTGCACTGCATGGCATTGAAAGGGTCCCTGGAGCCATTCAGAACACAGACATGAATAGCATTGCTGATATCACTGCTAGGAGTAGGGAGATTGCTGTGTTTGCATCATCGATCTCACCTATTGGCTGACCTGATGTGATCAATAAGGGCTCTCAGTAATGGTGCAAGGAAAAAAATCTTTAAAGATTTAGAGATACATATTGCCAGCACAGCTGTGAGGAATCTAAAGATCTTTCTGTATGGACACTAGATGTCAATGGAGAGACACTTCAAAGCAGCTGCAACAAAAGGTAGTGCTGCTACCTTCTCTAAAACCAGAATCTTCTTTTCCTATTTTTCTAATGCAGCTCTCCTGGGCTGATAGCCTTGGGAATTAAAGCCACAAAAGCCCCTCAAAAGCAGCACCGTACCCAGAACACCCATCCAATTAGTTTCTGATGCAGATGTGATTTAAGTTGTAGTTGAAGGCAGCAAAGCATTTTTCAGCTCTACAAACCAATCAATTTTTTTTTGCTGAGACTGACAAAGAGGGATCTGAACATGGTGAGGTGCCCTTATAATCCTCTGCCTTGGATGCTGAGACCACCCATTTCCTTGAATGAAGACATCCAAAGCTGCAGTCAAACATCAAATACTTTTATAAAACTTAGGAGCCTAAACTTAATTGCAAAAATCAGCCTAGAAGTGAGAAGTTTCATGTCCCCATTATCCTCCCCTGAGATACAGAATTCTCTACCAACGTTTTTATAACGTATCCTAAAGAATGACAGAAAAATGCAACAGGAACTGCTTACTGACTTTCTCTGCAAACTGCAAACTGGTTAGCTGAGCTTCATGCTGTGCTATGTTTCATTAAATCAAGTGCTAACAGCTGTAATAGAGCCCATAAAAGGATTTTCAGAGGGAAATAGAAAAATTTGGGGATTTGGTGGATAAAGCCCATTTGATACTGTTGTAATTTGTATTTAATACTACAATTTTAGCCCTTGGAATTAGTTAACACACCATGCTGAGCTGTTAAAGTGAGCCTCTCACGTGCTGTCCATTGTAGTACTGCCCCAGGTTTGTGTATGGCACTTCTGTGCATGGGGCAGATCCGTGGGCACCAAGGGCAGGACACAAACACTGGGGCCAGTAAAATGTGTTAATGGCTTTTTGTTTTCACCACAAAATGGGGCCAAAGAGCAAAGACACTGTAGCTCCTGTCTTGGCAAGGTGCTGCAAAAGGAGTGAGAGATTGAGGCTGAGGCTGGAAGGAGGCTCAAGATGCGTGAGGATTTGGGTTAAACCTCAGAGGTGAAGTTTTGGGAAAGACAATGGTTAATGAGATGCAGCTAGTGAAGGTATATGACAAATGGCAAACTACAAGGTGTGACAAATGGTTAATAACATTCAGTGGGCAAAGGTGACAACAGAAGATGTGAAAACAGGAGCTGCAGCAATAGTGAGAGAGTGATATGTGTCTACGTAGTGACAGGTCAGGACCCAGTGCAGAAATGCTGATAACCTGAACTGCGTCAGGTGGAAATATGAGTGACAAATATTTACATATAGTAAAAGACAATTCCAGATTTGCAAGCAAAGGCTCAAGGAAGCAATAAGTTTCACAGCTCTTTCGTGACAAACCCCTTAACTTCCACAAACTTGTGTTTGAACAGGTTCTGCTGGAAAACACATAGAGTAATTGATATTTTGGAGTCAGATTAGTCTTTGATTCTCTCTTTGATTACTCTTTTATCTCTCAAAACAAAACAATCTAAAAACCTTCTACCTTTATTTAGCAGCAAGGTTCATGTACTCTAATGCTGACATAGCCATCCAGCAGGATCAGGGGTGTCCAGTGAGCAACTGGCTACCACGGGACATGCACAAAGGTCAGTTCCTACCAACCTTACTGGAGAAGTTCTTCATATCATGTTTTCAGTGCTGTGTTCAGAAACTAAAGTACAACCAAAATGGGTACAGCTTTCACTTTGTATGCAAGAGAACCAAACGCTAAGTTCTTATCTGAATATCCCTGTTTACATAGCAAAGTGCCGTTGCTCAGGGCTTCTCTGACGTGGGAACCATAAACTTTACATCTGCTATGTAGTGTTGCTCAGGATAGTTTAAACAACATGGTCATCCCACACGTCTTATGTCACAGATACTACTTTTATCTGGATTCAAACGTGCCGTTTTACGTCATAAGTATGACATGACGTGCAGAGATATTTCTTTTTACATCTAGGTAACAGCAAGGACAAATGTTTCACATAATCAGGTGTTTTAAGGTTGATGTTTGCTACTGTCTGAAAAATTGCTATTGTTACCAACAGAATCAGTGTTTTCTGTGTTCATAAACTAAATTATGCCAATGAAAATGTGGATGTTCATACAGATGTTTCTCCTAACTCAATACTTTATCAATAAACCATGGAATCAAATCATAGAATCATAGAAATTAGGGGTTGGAATGGACCTTACAGATCATCTAGTCCCAACCCCCTACCTTGGGCAGGGACGCCTCCCCACTAGATCAGGTTGCTCAAGGCTTCATCCAGCCTGACCTGGAACACCACCAGGGTCGGGGCAGCCACCACTTCCTGGGCAACCTGTGCCAGTGTCTCACCACCCTTAGAGGAAAAAGTTTTTTCCTCACATCCAACCTAGACTTTCCCTCCTTCAGTTTGAACCCATTACCCCTTGTCCTATCATTGCAGTTCCTAACCAAGAATCCCTCTCTGGCTCCTTGTAGCCCTTTCAGATACTGAAAAGTTGCTCTGAGGTCTCCACACTGTCTTCTCTTCTCCAGGCTGAACAGCCCCAAACTCAGCAAAGTATCTCTCCAAGAACTATCCAAAATATTTCTGATGGACTAAAGGTAGTGTCAAGGTAACATATTTCAGCTGACCCAAGTATTTATATATATTTATTCAAAAGGCAAATTTTTTTCTCCTGTCTTTGTACTATTGCTAGACAGTCCCATATGATTTACTGAAACACACAGTACTCAAGCTACTCATTCTAAAAGCTAACAAAATATATACTAAATCTTGCTTACTGCCATGAGCAAAACAGCTCAGAGTACCAAAGTTTGGTTCCTGAAGTTTAACATTTTCTTAAGAAGAGAAGGCAGGAGAAGCAGTTTCATCTTGCACATCTGCATCCTGGTAGCTAAGCCCAGGATCACTCTGTCTTTTGTTCCTATTACACAAAGTTGTATGATGTTTGTGCATAGTTACAGCAACAGGAACAAGCTTTGGGTAGAAAAACAAAGTTTGAATGTAAAACATAGAAAACTTATAATGCAAAACTCAGCATGTTTTTTACAATGAGGGTGGTCAGACACAGGAGGAACAGAGCAAGGGAAGTGGGAATTTTTTCATCTCTGTGTATCTTAAAATGAAGACTGGATACCTTTGTTTCATAATGATGTGGAAGCCAAAAAAGCCCAAAGTGTTAGAGAACAAAACAGACAACACTTTTTTTCTGCTGTGTAAAACATGGGTGAGCCGACACTTTGGGATGTGGAGACCAGAACTGCACTCAGTGCTCATGAAAGGCACAGAGAGGTTGAGATGGTACAGAAAGGAGCATTTAACATGACCCTGGGGATGAAGCAGCTGCTTTTGGAGGAGAAACTGATAGGACTGTGAGGCCTTAGTTTTGAGATGGCTGAAACAAGGTAAGATCAAGGTTTACTAATCGCAAAGTAGCAAATAAAACACAGGCAGAACCATCATTTGCCAAATCCTGCAATACCAGGAGCAGAGGGAATTTGGTAAATCTGGGAATAGTGCTCAAAAACTGAGGAAAGAGCAGTGCTGCTGTATCTAATAGGTATTTAACTTCTGGAACTTGCTGGTGGGAGACACTGGACATGCACTGTACTTGCAGGTTCAAAACAGATGAGAGAATCATGAACAGCATTCCTAGTCTGGAAATGGAAGGAAACAGTCAGGGATGTTCCCTCTGACATTGCTGACAGAACAGCTGGAGATGCTCGAGGGCCACATGGGGAACAGGCTGCAGATAGCCAGGCTGATGTGCCCTCCCCGAGCAGACTCTCCTCCTGTCCTGCCTGGGACAGGACAAACCCTGCTCATTGGCTTCAGAACACAGGGGTATGCAGAAAACAAGATGTTCTGAGGTTTATCATATTTTGCATAAGATTATCAAACAGTTCTGTTTGTCTTCAACTCTACAGCTCCACGGTGTTGGATCAAGGGCTTTAAAATCTGCAGGGAACTAAAGTAGTTACCAGGCAGGAAACACAAGAAAATGGCTAGAGCTGACAAATAAACATAAAGAATCAAATTTCAGAGCCACTGCTGAATCTGCCTCTTGTCAGTTCACACTTTTTTGTGCCACCCCCCCCCCCCAACTCCACAATGCAGCAGGGCAGGGGCAGGATTTCACCTTGTCTGCAGAAGGTTCTGAGCCTGGCTGCAGGGAGGGCTGCTCTGGGACATGCCCAGCATGTCCCCTGCAACAACACACAGCAGCTATACTGTGGGTAATTAACCTAACTCCCCTAAAACAAGAAATTGTGTTCACTAATACCGACCATCAGAATATTTAGTGTTTTCCTCATTATCCTGGTATGGAATTTGAGGCAAGCATAATTAATCCAAGATGTACGTGTATTTGTACAGTGTCTGAGCTCTGGCTGGTGCTGACAGAGAGAGCTGAACTATTACTTGTTATAAAGGGATTTATTTTACTTTTTAAGGAGCCAGTCTGGAGGTTTAATCTGATTATTTTTACTCAGTGCAAGACTACACAGACTATTTTGCTTTTTCTGCTGGCAACTTCACTGCTCCTGCCAGCAGGACAAGCACTGAAGCTGCATCAGTTTCACTAAGGGTGCATCAAAGTCACATAGCACTGGGTAGGGCAGGCAGAGTGAAGGGAAGAGACCTCAACGTTTGGAAGCACAGACACACAGTAAATACAGGAATAGCTTTCAGACACTAAAATACTATTAGGAGAGAATGATACTGATATATATATATAGGTGGGAATACTGTGGGGATCAGCTCCATCAGCTCCACAACTCTCATCTAGCTCCATTCTCAGTGCTGAACACACCATGAACCAGTGGAAAGAAATTGGTCATGCCGCCTGAATTAAAAGCATTATTATAAAGGTGATCAAATTAAGGCTGCAAGTGCATTTTCTAATTTATTTTGTGCCATTCTTTTAATGTGGATGCTTATTATAGGAATAATTTTAAAAGTTATGCAAATTCAGGTTGGAGGAAAGCATATGATGAGCTCTATGTATGCACAGCAGGCAGGACTACAATTAATTTCATTGCTGACAAGTTGCTTGCATATTTGTGCCATCAATTCTGATGCTCACACACACACAGAAAAAAAAGGATATAAACAATATAACCTGTGGTGTAAACCAACTTGAAAATGCGTTCAATGTGACCTTGGATGCTTTTGATTTTGTCTGTTGACCTTCAGAAAGAGGCTAAACAGAGCTCTGCTCTTTACTCTCCTCTGAAGCTCATTTGTTGTGTGTGGACATATAAATATCTGTAGGCCAGAGCAATGTATCTCCTCAGAGACTTAGCAATATTTACTGGCAACACATTTTTTCAAATGAATAACCAGATTTATATCCACAGGCACAAATGATAGAAAATTATCCACAAACATTAAAAGCTAATACAAGAGCTGACTAATGCCAACAGCAGGCAAGTGTCAGGTGGTTGGCTGCTGTGCAAGGGACTGGGGAAGAAAAATAAGTGTATTCCCATGGGATTAGACTTCCTCTTGCTGGTGATTTTTATTGGTATTTCATTTTTCTGTTTTTACAGCATTTTTTAAGTTTCATTTTTTCTCTTTTCACCACCGGCAACATCTTCAGCACCCAAGTGGCAAAGGAAAGATCTCATCAGATATCCTGATTTTGTGGGGGACTAACCAAATAGTTTTCTCGTTGATCAGAACCTTTTCCCTGTACCAGTTCTGTCAGTAGTTGAAGTGTATACATTGAGCAGTAAAATGTGCTTGTGTTGTTTGAGACTATCAGATAATATTGTAGGAGAGGTATATGAAAAATAATTATCTTTTGAAAAAGGGGATACAGCAACTGTTGTTTCTGCCACAGAAAAGAATAAAAATGAAGAGAAATGGCTGCATGAGAAATCTTCTGGTAAACTGATGAGATGTGGCAAATCTACCTCCTGTACTTTGTAATTTGTTCATTTCGTATGGATACAAGATGTAATCTTACTCCGCATGAGAATACGGGAGCTGTATTACATGGAACACGTTTCAAGTGCCATGAGATTTCCAATTGGCCTCCTTCAGTGAGAATAAAGTCAGTAAAAGCACTGGATGGGGTGTGCTGGGATCTGATGCTGGGACATGGACAGCAGCATGAACAGGTTATTTTTGTCTGGAAACGCGGTGAGAACCATCAGGATAAGTGAGGGGACTTCGGCAAACCAAAACCAAAACACACAGTAAACTGCTTCAGCTAATTCTGGGCTTCTAGGTGAAACTTTGGGTTTTGAGTACAAGCTGATTTCTGCTCTTTTATTGCTGAAACAAAAGAAGGATTAAATAAAAATATTTACACTGACAACTGACAGTGGCGTCACTAAACCAACATCCGTATTCCCCCTGTCTCATGTTTGAACAGGCCTATTTTCTCTCAAGATGAACCTTCCAGCAACATCAAGCCTTAAGGGCTGATGGCTCCAAGCCATGCAGCCCATTGCCTACCCCTGAGCATCTGCCAAACCTCCCCGGTACACACAGGTAACAGGTTTTGCACAAAGAACACCAGCAAAAACCTGAATAAAGCACATTTAAGAACATACGAGCAGGTATCTCCAAAGCTCACACATATAAGCAATTTGAGGGGGTGGTGAAGCACTGCACAGGTTGCCTAGCTCCATCCTTGGAAGTGTTCAAGGCCAGGCTGGGCAGGTCTTTGAGCAACCTGGGCGGGTGGAAGGTGCCTCTGCCCTTGGCCGGTACCGTGGTTTAACCCCACCTAGCAACCGAGAACCAGAAAGCCACTCACACACTCCCCCACCGATGGGATGGGGGAGAGAATTGGAAGGGTAAAAGCTAGAAAAACTCATGAGTGGAGATAAAGACAGTTTATTAGAGAAAACTAAAGCCACATACACAAGCAAAGCAAAACAAGACATTAATTCACTGCTCCCCATGAGCGGAAG
>NW_008677581.1:0-282 GCF_000695815.1 Acanthisitta chloris | reverse complement strand
CCCCGGACCCTGTCCCTAGTCCCTGTCCCTCTCCCCGGTCCCGTCCCGTCCCCGTCCGTCCCTATCCCTGCCCCGTCCCGCCCGTGCTCGGTCCCGTCCCTGTCCCGTCCTCGGTGCCTTGTCCCCGGTCCCTGTTCCTGTCCCGTCCCCGGTGTCCTGTTCCCGGTGTCCTGTCCCCGTTCCCGGTCCCTGTTCCTCTCTCTGTCCCCGGTCCCGTCCCGTCCTTGCCCCTGTCCCTCTCCCTGTTCCGTCCCCATCCCCGATCCCTGTCCCTGTCCCCGG
>NW_008677580.1:9864-10291 GCF_000695815.1 Acanthisitta chloris | reverse complement strand
ATGATCCCTAAGGTCCATTCCAATCCCCTAATATACTATGACTCCATGTGAACACCTGGAGCTGAACAGGTCCAAACATTGTTACCTTCATCAAAAAGCTAGAACAGGAGAGAGGGATTAAATTGGTCCTTTAATTGCCCAAAATGGGGTGGGGGAGAGATATCAAACCCAGGCCAAATGTAAATCATAAATATAAACTCCACTGAAGCGTGTTTGGTGGATTTCCAAGAAATGCTTCTCAGCTCCTCGAGCAATCAGCAATGTTTTAAAGCAATCAAGTGAGAGTAAGGGAAGGCAAACAAAGAGGATCATTCATGTACAATCCTCACTTGCCTTAATGCCAACCTTTCTGCAGAGGAAAGACTTTCATGTTCCTAAAGTTCAGGCTTAATATTTAGCAAAATGCCTTGGCACTCACACATAATTC
>NW_008677580.1:2335-9768 GCF_000695815.1 Acanthisitta chloris | reverse complement strand
TTCAGCAGCATTTTCTGATCCCAAACCACCTCTGCCTTGGAAAACCAACAGAAGGGAACAGCCCATGGTTCTCATGCCCTTATCCTTTATAGGATCATAGAATCATCAAGGCTAGAAGAGACCTTTAAGAACATCAGGTCCAACCCTTAACCTGCCACTGCTGGAACCCCTAAGCCATATCTTCCAGCACCACATCCAGATGCTTTTCAAACACCTCCAGGGATGGTGACTCCACCACCTCCCTGGGCAATCCACTCCAGTGCGTGAGCCTCGTTAGCCTGAGGCCTAGAAAGCAGTGATGAGGACAGAGCTGCAACAGCAGTGCCCCTGTGGGACTGAGATTGGCCACAGTTCCTGGAGCCCAAGAGCTTGAATGAAGGTGCTGTGTGAGGTCTCACTCAGACCAGTTGTGCCTTGAGGATTTACAGCTCCCAGGATGGTTCTTATCACTCCCACTTCGAGACACATGTTTTCACTTGATAAACCAGCTCCCATGTTACTGGAGTAGCTTTTCCTCTGGTGCAAAGTTAGGTTTCCAGTTGTTTTCCTTGCTGAACTTCCTCACTTTGCCACTACCCCTTGAAGATCTTTCCATTCCTGTTTATTCTCCACTTCCCCACACTTGCATAAAGGTTCTTAACAGCTTCATGTTTTTAGCCTCTCCTTCTCAAACTGCCTTTCCTCAGCTTTCCAGGGACATGTGGGATCCCCAGCCAACTGCACAGATTCCAGAACATCCCACCATAGTTAAACCTGGTCCTGTGTCCACTGAGCTTGGCAGGAGCAGTTCCCCAGGACAAGGACGTCGCTGGTGTGGGATCACCTCCAAAGTAGGAGCTTGCATGATACATGAGGTGACCAAGGACTTTGGCAAGAGAGGCACTTGATGCCCTGTAGACACTTAAACCCCCCAACAAAGCTGGCAGGAGGGTTATAGCCCTTTCACAGTGACCATGTCCAGGGTAGCTTCATCTCAGCTCCCATCCTATCCCACCAGCACCTGGAAAAGTTGTTACCTTGAACTTCCAGGTGCTTTCACCAGTCCTCTCCATCCTTAGCCACTCAGAGGAGCCACTAAATGAGTCCATTTTAACCGTTTTCAATCCAAATCAGTCTGATCAGGTCAATTCAGGTGCTGCCAGGATTGCTGGTCACTTCGAGTCAGGACAAACCTGGTCACAATTCTACTGTTAAAAACAGGTAACTGCAGAGAAAATCAGAAAAGTTTAAATAGTTTTATCCATGTGACACATTCCTAGTTGCCATTTCAAAGCACATTTTGAGGCCATTTGAGGGATATCTGCCATTTAGAGATGTTCCCATGCTGAACCCAATGGGACACAGTCCCTGAAAACATCCTCCAGCAGCACAGCAGAGAAGCTGCTCGTGCAGAACCATTTGCAAGTGCTCCCTTTGCCCCTTGCTATTGGACAAAGGTCTTCCTGGCTGTGGTAAGGAATTGAGGCTGATTACTTTCCCACTCAGCCTGGAGATGAAGAGCATTTCCTCCTCTCTTCTGAAAGCTGTTTGCTCAGGCTGCTTTGCTCAGGGAGCTCATTTCAGGTAGTGTTACACTGCAGGAAGGGACACGATTTGCAATGCAGTGCATTAGGCAGGGCAGTAATTGCAGAGCAGAGTGACCCTCTGCTTACAATTCTGCAGTGATTTCGTCCTGATTGTTCTATTTCAAGCCATTTGCAGTTAGGCACAAACCTGCCTAAAATTCACCTCCTCCCTTTGAACCATTGGCTAAATAAAAGAGGGAATAAAGCAGAGAAAAGGCTTCCAAGGACTCAGAGTGGTTAAGCCTCTAAGTACCTATACATTAAGCCTTTAAGTACCAGACAACGAAGTGCAGAGATGAAAAGTTCCCCTGGACTCTGCCCACTGCAATATTAGATGCTTTAAATACGCACAAATGTTGTGTATGTGAAGCAAAAGAACATTAAATGCTGTATGTTGTACAGATGGGGAGATTAAGGGCTTAGCTCCATCAGCAATTTGCTATGGGTTAACAAAACACAATGCACAGAGTTAGGCAAGAAAATGCTTCCAGAGCAGTACATATGCACTGTATACATATATTTAGGCAGAGAAGAAGAGGTTTGGACTCATCTGCTTAAAATCACACAGGCCATGGGCAGTGCAGGATCATCCACACAGGAATATACAGTTCATAGAAGCATAGAAAATCCTGAGCTGGAAGGGACACACAGAAGTCATCAGCTCCACCCTGTGCCTGAGAGCATTGGCTAAACACTCCTGGAGCTCTGTCAGCCTTGGGGCTGTGCCCACTGCCCTGGGAGCTGTTCAGTGCCCAAACACCTCTGGGGGAAGAACCTTGTCCTGATATCCAACCTAACCCTCACTTGACACCACTTCATGCCACTTATGCCATATTTAGGCTCAACTGATGCTCAGCAACTTGTGAAGACATGGTGGGTTTGGTGCCTTTGCCTACAAACTGACATTTAGTGCCCTAAGAGGAGCCACCAGGCACTGAGACATGCAGAGATATGAAACTGCTGGGGCAAGGCCAGAGGAGGCCACGGAGCTGAGCAGAGACTGGAGCACCTTCCCTACGAGGACAGGCTGAGAGAGTTGGGGCTGCTCAGCCTGGAGAAGAGAAGGTTGTGTGGAGAGCTCAGAGCAACCTGCCAGGAGCTGAAGGGGCTCCAGGGAAGCTGCAGAGGGACTCTTGGTTAGCAGCTGCAGGGACAGGACAAGGAGCAATAGGGAGAAACGGAAAGAGGGAAATTGAGATCTTAGGCAGAAGTTTTTGCTGTGAGGGTGGTGAGACACTGGCCCAGGTTGCCCAGGGAGGCTGTGGCTGCCCCAACCCTGGCAGTGTTTCATTCCAGGTTGGCTAAAGCCTTGAGCAACCTGCTCTGGTGGGAGGTGTCCCTGCCCAGGGCAGGGGGTCGGGGCTGGATGATCTCTAAGCTCCATTCCAACCCCTGAACATCCCATGATTCATTCTGTGATTCATACATCATCCTCTCCAGCCCCACAACTACCCCAGTGGTCTCCACTGAACTAATTACAGTCTATCCACAACCTTCCTGTAGTGGTGAGCCCCAAAGTGGGCATCACACTCCAAATGCCACCTCAGAGGTGCCAGGCAGAGGGAAGGATCTCTTCCTTGGCCCTGTTGGCTTCGCTCTTACTAACAGCCTGAGATGCAATCAGCTTTACTTGCTTCAGGGATACACTGCTAAGCAGAGTACCCACTTGCCCTTGCTCATCCTGCAGGGTGGTTTTAACCTTTTCATGGGTATTTCATGGCAAAGAGGCATGTGCTGGTGTGTTGTGTCTCAGCCCAGGGCTCCTCATTCACTGAGCTCCCCTTTGACATCAGCTCCTTCCCCCTGGAGCAGCAAGCACTGCCTGTACTTGACAACTTTTCCATCCATACCTGTCCCACAGCAGCTTAAAATTACATCTTCCAAACTCAGTTTGGAGATGTTGGGAGCTCCTGGGCTTGTTTATATTCAATGCTGCTCAGCAAGTCCATTTATCTTCCCTGTCAGACCACACATTTCAGTAACACAGAGCCCCTGACATGTCTATACCCCAAGGAAAGGATTAAACACCTGATCTCTCCAAGACCTCAGAGCCTCCTCTTGTTCTAGGATATATGGATAGAAGTGGTGGGAAGTGTCATACATCTCACAGACCCTGGAGAAGGGCTGGGAAGTGATGTGGGATGGCAAGAGCAGCTGTGTTTGCCCTCAGATTCATGCAATGGATCATTTTGAACCCAGCACCCACAGCCTGGTGAATCCTGACTGCAACCACCAGATGTTCAGGGTACAATCCCCATTGGAAGCATCTGAGCACCCCCTCCAGCAACCTACACCAGGTTCAACTGCTCATGTCCCACTCTGCTCATCATTAACACCAAAAATCTCCCCTTCCTCTGCCAGGTTGCATGGAGCCAGAGCTCTGCTGTTGGGGGAGAGGGGGCTGGAGGCAGCAGATGTTTGAGATCACAGCCAGATCCACCTCAGGGCAACACACCACATCTTCCACAGGAAAAAAGCACAGCAAAAGGAGGTGAGTCAGAATGAAGGCTGAAAGCAGAATAAAGCTCAGAAAAAAAAGTGAAGTTCATCATTTGAATAACTCACATCTTCCCTGTGCATTGTTTGGAGCACATGAACCAAATCAACCACTTCCAGCCCCTGTCAGGTCACAGGCTCAGATGTTTCTCACAGACAGTGACCAAAACTACCTGAAAGGACCTCTAGGGTCATTGAGTCCAACCATTAACTGTCACTGCTGGAACCCCCAAACCCTAAACCAGATCCTCCAGTGAAACACCTCCAGGGCTGGTGACTCCACCACCTCCCTGGGCAATCTATTCCAGTACCTGATCAGCCTCACAGGGAAAACATTTCTCCTCACATCCAATCTGACTCTGCCCTGGCTCAGCTCAAGGCCATTCCCTCTATCCTCTCCCTGCAGCCCTGGCAGGACACACATCCCCCACCTCTCTCCAGCCCTGGCAGGAGTTGCAGAGAGCCAGGAGGTCACCCCTGAGCCTCTTCTCCAGGCTAACCAAACCCAACTCCCTCAGCCCTTGCCCATGTGCTCCAGCCCTTTGCTGCCCTTGGCTGGACTCGCTCAGTGCCTCAATGGCCTTTGGGCAGTGAGTGCCCAAAGCTGAGCACAGCACTGAGCTGGGACCTCCTCAGTGCCCAGTCCAGGGGGATGAGCACTGCCCTAGTCCTGCTGCCACATTCTGCTTGATAGTTGCTGAATGCTGAACAGCTCCAGGACAGACTTTGGGCTTGGACTCTGCTCATTGTCAGCCCCTGTGCTCCCACAGCTTTGACACCAGTCACCTAACACGAGGCTGGAACAAGACCCCAACGCTGGGAGCTGTGCATTGACTGGAATCCTGATCTATGCCAATGGACAGAACAGCCAGTGAGCCCTAAAAATAACTAGAGCCACTCCTAGACATGAGATTTTAAGCATCAACATCAGATTTTAGCTATCCTGTAAATATTAGGCTGCAGGATTAGACTTAATGTGGCAAATGATCCTTAAATGTGCATCACATCCAGCACATATCTCCTGAATCCAAGTGTCCCAAAGAATATTTAGGGAACCTCACAGATCTCGTCTTTTTTTTCCCCTTTTCCATATATTTGTCGCTAAAAATAGGATCTACAGATCTGAAAATCCACTAGAAGGAGACAATATCAACGTCCATAACAGAGACAACAAGAAGACAGAGAACATTCCTCATTTCCCTCTTGGCAATACTTCTTGCAGAGTCCAGATGAGTCCCATTATGTCATCTCCTCACTTTGGAGGACAATAAAGCTCTTCCATTTTCACTTACCTCATCCTTAGGAGAACAACTGAAAGGAGAACATCTGAAATTCAGCCACTGCTGCACCTGTAATGTATTTCAGATGCTTCTTCTTCCCCTGAAGCTTCACCAGAGACAGACCTTGAACGGGGGAGATGAAAACTCCAACCTCTCTGGAGGACACACTGCAAATCCTGCAGACTCTGGGAAAGCTAAGCCAGCTGAGAGTCAACCCTGCTGACTCTCGTGCTGCCAGGGAACTGCAGCTGGTGCCAGGGAGAGAATTCTGCAGAGACAGCAGATGTTGTGAGCAAAGGATGAAGAAAGACATGAGAGCTGCAGTAGGAGCTCAGGACATCCACTTTGCTTCCTACAGTGGCCAACAGCAGGTGGTAACAGGAGTGTTAGAGCAGGATGAGCACATGGAGACACCTCCAGCCTTCCAGCATCAAGTGACCTGTGGCTTAGGGACCTTCTGATGCATTCCACGCCCTGCAAGAACTTCAATGAGTCTTTTGACTTTGAAAACCATTTTTAGCATCCTCAGTGTCCTGCGGCAATGAGTTCCACAGGTTTATTACTACTTGATAATGTTATTTCCTTGGTTTTCCACCTCAATCCTCCTTAGTTCATGTGTTGTCAGTCAATTCTTGTGTAAGAAGAAACCTACAGCTACCTGGAAGGAAGTTCAAAGCCAGGCTGGACAGGGCTTGGAGCATCCTGGGCTAGTGGAAGGTGTCCCTACCCACGTCAGAGGGTTGGAATGAGATGAACTTTAACGTCCCTCCAGTCCAAATGACTCTATGAGCTTCCCAAAGCCTTGTTGGAGCCAACGTGGTCATGTCAGGTTACTCAAGGAGTGCTGTGCATGAAAAGGTCTTTACTAGACCATGAGAGTTCCTCCAAGTAAGTTCAATGTCACTGGAACTAAAGCTTGGTCTCATGAGATTGGAAAGAACCCTAAATTCCCATGATGTAGGAGCCAAAACCAACAAAAGTTGGAGGAAATTTAAGACAGGACAGATTGCCTGAAGAAAATGTTAGGGATAGTTTTCACTGAAGGCAAAGTGAATTTGGGTGCAAAATCTACCAGTGAAACCCCCAGTGCTGCAGGGAGGAAGGTGTGTGGGGCAGACTATGATGTTGCAGCTTGCAAAGCTCCTTCATGCCTAAAGAAGTATAATTTTCTTCTTATTTCCTTGTCACCAAAGGCTTTCAAAGCCACAAGTTCTGCCTGGGGTGAGAGCTTAGTGAGATGTTTAACGACAAGGATTCTCTGGTACCTTGAGGGTGCAGTGAATTGGTGCATTAGCTCTTTATGTCAAGGCATGAGAGAGGTCAAAATCAGCATTAAATCCTAACATACAGGAAGAGATATGGAAGGAAGGAGTGTGGGGAGTTAGGGAGGGTGAGTTGAGGTCACTGGAATGACCCTTTCCAGAGGCAAGGTGGATCAGGACTGAGCATCCTGAGTGAAGCCAAAGGTTAAGCTCCAAAGGAGAAGAAAACATGTCTAGGGTTTGATACAGATAACTCTGATTCACTTTCTGGACAAGAGTAAAACCAGTTAAACAAATAAATCTCTTTTCCTCCTCTTTGCATGTGTTTAGGTTCTTTTGATAGCTATGAGAACCCATCAATCACCTCAGGAAAGTCACACATCCAGTCCAGAGAGAGTCTCCAAAGTGCTTCAGGTTGAAGCTCTTCCAGCTCACTGAGAGATGTCAAGTTTAAGGAATGAGGAGGAGGAAGGGGGAAAGGGGCTAAAAAATAAAGGCTATTTCAAATTTTCCCCCTCCAAAACATGCCTGGAGTTTTTAGCCTTTACCATTTCTCTCAAGCACCAACACACAGAGGCAGTTCCAGCACCAACACTACTCGATCAAGGAGTTCTGCTTTGGATTTCACCCAAAGAAAACTTGGCAGAGAGAAACAAAAGGAAACATAAAGGGGGAGAGGTTAAAAATTGATGAAGGGGAAGGAGGGCAGATTCTCAGCAGAGAAGTTCTTTGCATCTCCTCTCTGTCACAGGAATCCTGATGGTTTAGACAAGCAAGTAACAGGCTCTGAGCATGTCTGGGAGACACCTGTGAGGGGAAAACAACCTGAC
>NW_008677580.1:0-2311 GCF_000695815.1 Acanthisitta chloris | reverse complement strand
TGTCTCCTGCTCCAGCCAGAGAAACACTGAGCATTTCTCCAAGGCTAAGCTGAGAAAATGTGACGCATTTAGCAAATAGCTGAAATTGCTGAGGAAATATCTACTGAGGAGGGAGCAGGAGGAATACTTGAGGGCCCTGAAAGTTTGTGATGGAATGTATCAGCCCAAGAATGTGCCAATTTAAGGAGAGGAGAGAGACTTAGCCTTTCTAAGGCACTAAAAATACATCAGTGATTTAGCTGAGTTATTTTCAAGGGATGTGAGAGCATCCAAGAGGGGGAAATTTAAAGCCAACTGCCACAAAAAGCTTTACCAGTGGAAAGGAAAGGATTCCTCCTCCAGCCAATGGAGAAGTCCAGGGGTTGGGGCAGTTCATATGAGAGTGGAGTGGCACTGCTTGGATTTCTGTTGCTGCACATTCCCAAAGCAAAGGAGTTAAGATGGAAAGTTCTGGAGAGCTGCAGAGCAATGAGCCAACTGCTGGCAGAGCTGATAGATTTAGGGCATGAGGTGTCTCTCCCCACAGAACTCAGGAACATCTGGGTTAGAGGAGAAAGGAATTATTCCTCAGCACTGCTCTCCCCCCAATACACATCCACCATGGAGAGACATAATATTGGAGAAGAGAAACCCAAATCCTTGAATTTATGCCCTTCTTTTGCCCCAGTGATGGGTGGTTTATGCTCTGTCTCTGTCTGCAGCTTCACTAGTGTAGGATCACCTTAAAGATCATCCAGTCCCCCCCCCTGCCATTGGTAGGGACACCTCCCACCAGCCCAGGTTGCTCCAAGCCCCATCCAACCTGGCCTGGAACACTCCCAGGGATGGAGCAGCCACAGCTGCCCCAGGAAACCTGTGCCAGAAACCAGGGTAGAGCCAGGTGGGGTCAGGCTGTAGGACTTGATAATCTCAGAGGTCTTTTCCAACATAAATTATTCCATGATGCTGTGATTCAGTATATTCAGATTCACTAGAAGATGAGGTTAATAATAATTATAATCTGTTGAGGGAAAGTCCTGTCAGGCCTAGGACTCTGAATGAGGAGCTCACTGGAAAAGCTCAGGCAGAAGAGGTGTCCCCACCTTCAGCTCCTTGTTTTAACCACCTTTCCTAGTCCATATCAGCATGGATCCAGCTCAACCTCATCCACAGCAGGTTCAGCCACAGGGATCTGCACTTGGGGAGAAGCTCAGATGGCCAATAATAGTGTCCTGGCCAATATTTGCTCACAGATGCTGAAGAGCTGAGGGTAAGAATCCTCCTAACAGTAAAATCCTAACTCTCAGCACCTCAAATCCCACAGCTGGTTGCTATCCCACTAAAATCCAGGCTGCTCTTTCCTCTTTTGCCCACACTTTACTCCACAGAAACAGCTTGTGATGAACAACAGAGGAAACAAACTGAATTCAACCCTCTGCATATCATTTCCCAACTTGTCAGAGCTGTCATTGGATCAAAACCTCTTTCTCTTGCAGGGAATTCAGTCACAGGGAATGATTGCCTGGAAGAGAGGACGAGTCCAGCCTTGTCTGCACAGCCAAATTCCACAGGAGCTCTTCATCCTTTCGAGGAAGAATCAGCAGGATTGGATTCAGACAAGAGCTGGGTGAGAAATAGGAGGAGAGGAACCAGATGAGGAATATCACCTCGCAGGAACCTTGATGGGTCTTCAGGGGCATCATTCAGGGTAGTTTGAGTGTCTAGTTTAACTACTACTAATGCAGTTACTCAACTCCACTACAACCTGGCACCATCCTCCCACACTGTGGAGTTTCAACCTGCTCAACACCTATAACTCACCAGGAATCATCTTACCTCATCTTGTAAAGCTGCAGAGAGAGAACTCAGTACAGCCCAGGTCCTGCGACTGAAAGCTGACAGAGCTCAAGGAGGGTTTGGACAATGCTCCCAGGCACAGGGTGGATTGTTGGGGTGTCCTGTGCAGGAGTTGAACCCTGCTCTCAGCACCCTCACAGCCAAGAATTCCTTCCCAATATCCCATCTAGCCCTGCCCTCTGGCAGTGGAAAGCCATTCCCTGTGTCCTGTCCCTCCATCCCTTGTCCCAAGTCCCTCTCAGCTCTCCTGGATCCCCTGAGGCACTGGAAGTCGCTCTGAGCTCTCCCTGGCGCTTCTCTCCTCCAAGCCGAACACCCTCAGCCCTCCCAACCTGCCCATTCTAACTCATTTTGCACCACGAAACTATTAATTCGACTACAGCTATCCGACACCTCCTCCCCTCGATGCTGCGCGGTGATTATCTGCTAATTATCAGCAGTTTCTGACCACAGACCAGCGCTGGCGCTGCCTCCC
>NW_008677579.1:6281-63038 GCF_000695815.1 Acanthisitta chloris | reverse complement strand
ATGATCTTGCCAGGCACAGAGGTGAAATCCTGCAATATCTCTTAAGCAGTCAGATTTTTTTATCTTCAGTTACTCACACAGTAACATATGTTGCTCTGTTTTAGCTTACATTTAGATGTACATAATCATTATTCTCCACGATAGCACTTCAAAACTTCCCTGTCCCTCCCAACACACTAGACCTTGCCAATTATATCAACTGCAGTTTTATTCCTATGTAATGATGGCACACATTGTAAATGATTTATATAGACTTAGCTGTCCACCAAATTCTCTTTCTTCCTCCTGGAAAAAGGTCTGAAGATGTACAAAAGATTTATGCTGCAGCTTTTAATAAAACCCAGTGGTATCCTTCAGTGCATATTTAGAATTACTTGTTTTCTTTAAGAAACATATGCTTTCAAACTTTTTTTTTAATTTCATTTCCCTTTATCTTTGTGTACCTGTCATGTTTGTGATCTTTAACATTATTATAGAGTGCAAAACAAGAAGGGGAAAAAACAGACTTTAGAAGTATGAACATTTTCAGTTCTCTGTTATTCCCTCTAATCATTCAGAGTGATGTAACTTCTGGTTAACACTAGAGATATCTAGTGATATCATTGAAGGCAGCACTTAGCCCTATCCATGTATCTTGGCATTAGGTGTCAATAAATTTCTTTTCGTGCTACAACAGCTTAAGAAAACGACTCTAACAGCACGGGGAAAACATTGGAAAACTTGGTTGTATACTAAGGATGTTCACACATGAGGATCTAAACTCTTCAGAGTTATGTCAAATTTTACAGGCAATATGGTACTCACCTGAATTCTTAACAGCCAGAAATGGTGCCAGTTGCAATGAACTGGCAAGTTCATTAGCTGCCAAACAGCTCACCAACTGCAGAACCCCTTGCAATCCCACACCAACTCTCCCCACAGAACCACAACCAACTTTTCAGGCAGCATCCCAGGCATTCTGCTGCTTCCACACTGCTGACAAGGTGAATACAGTAGCATGCCCTCAAAATAGCACTTGGGAAAAACAAATACACCCAAACCAACCCAACAATGTGACTCACCGTTTTGCCAGCCTGGTGCAGATCAGAAATCAGCTTGCATCTATTTAAATACATGTAAGGTGGCTGGTCGCAGATTAAAGCCAGGGTTGCTTTGACTTGGCTTCCTGCTTCACCACCCCTCCACTGGGAAAGATGGAATTACTTCACTGTAAAAATTCCAGCAGGGGAATTTGTACCAAAACAAAGGCTGCCCAGGCACATGCTGCTCCCTCCCCAGTGTTGATGTGCATGTGAAATATCTGACATGTTTTCTTCTTCCAAACTGAGTTCCCCCTTAACCTTGCACTATGAGGATCCAAACAAGACCTTCCATGGTGACACACACAACCAGGCCCTGAAATGGGTCATCAGCTCCATCCCCAGCAGCTGCACTCTGCTGCTGCAGTGCGTGCTCAAGGCTGGGGATTCAATGCAGGAGCCTAGCAGAGCTGAATGGGGCACCTCAGGGCTCTCTGCCTCTGGTGGAGTGACCCCAGTGGCTCCTTCATCAGGATGCAGAGGGCAAAAACCAAGGCAAGGAAAGTGAACGGCAGGAACAGCAAACGTTGGTTATGAGGATTTCATGCTCTCTGTATGCAATTAACGTGTAAAAGGAATAGCTGAATTTAGCACCCTTGGTCTTCCAAGTTTAGTTGCATTCCTTTTCTCCTATTTATCTCCTCCCACCTTAAAACCAAACAAACCAACCACACTAAAAAAACCCCCATATATAGGCCTTTATGTGTAAGTCAGGAATACTGCTTCGTTTCACTTCCAGGATCCAAAGTTGCACTAAGTTTGCTGAATTTTACCTGAATTTCTGATGCATCACATCATTTTAGACTCTTAACATTTATCTCTTGATAATACTGATCTCTAGTTGTTCTAATTTTAGAGCAATCTGAGTCAATTCTGAAAACAGAACAAAACTATTGAAGCGCCATAGATAAATCTCAGTTAAAATCCTGTGCCGGCTTTTCTTAACTGGTATTTGAAACCATACAACTCATCAATATTATGGATTAATACTGACTTTTACTTTTGAGCTTGCAGCATTTTTCCAGCTGTATTTAATGGTTATTACTACAGTTATCTGCATTAAAATTTTTCAGCATTCACATTTTTCTACTACTCTCGCCAACAGATTTCCTTGTTTTATATTATTTTTTTGGCCCACTGCCCTTCCTCACAGTGTCCACAATCCGTGGAGAAGAGATTGCTGATGGTGTTATCAGAGGCAAACAGAATGAAGCTAATGGTAACAGGCACTCCTTGCTAGGTAATCATTATAGGAGAAGGAATGCAAATGAGCCCTAATCTGTCTCACACAATGGCAGAGGTCTCAGATTTGCATTAAACCTTCTGCAGCTCTCCCAGATCGGGGACTCTGCAGATAACAATGCATCTGCAGCCCAGGCTGCTCCCTCCACTCGGCAGTTATTACATTGTGCCCCCAGCAGGTACAGTGTCCCTGAATGACTCTCCCCTCCCCCTTTGTATCTCCGGTCCCCTCCTCCTTCCCTCCTTCCCCCCAGCTTTGCTGGAAAAAAAAAGCTAATTGTGTATGCAATTTGGCTTGATTCATGTTTACAATGAAGAAGAAAGCAGCGCTGTTTGGTAATTATAAGAGGGGAATGGACATCAGGAAATCTCCGTTCTATTCCCAGCTATGTCGTTCACTTGCCAGGGAACTGCAGAAAAATAACTTTGCTTTTCTGTGCATCCATGTGTTCAGTTCAAAATACAGGGCTAACATTTGTAGTGGCCCAACAGACTCTCATTTTACAGTGGCACCTGCTGAATACTTTCAGGAAGCAAATGCTAGACTTGCCTGAATCTAGGTTGAGCTCACGATAAGCTGCGGTCCTTCAGAAGAACCACTGCCTACATCTCAATTCCTCGTCCAGTAATAGGCTGTAAAGAATGATATTATTTTCCAGCACTGTGTCCTGCCATAAAAACACCTACACTAACACCTGCCAGCTGAGGCTATGCCCAGTGTTCACAAAGGTGTCTGTCCACCAGCAGATCTTAAAAGAAGGTGGTGTAGGAACTATGTTTGAAGTGCCCTGATCATGAGTCACATAGCATCAGGACAAGACAGCATTTTCCAAAACCGTATCTGCTCTAGCTTCTTCAGTATGGCTTGTTTGGATTAGGAGTGGTACCAGAGGATCGAAGAGCACAGTTCCCTGTTCCTAGGTTAACCCTTTGGAATCACATATTTAATTCCTTCTGTGGCTTTGCAGGCCTAGAACACACAGAAAGAAAAATAAACATCCCTCAGATTAAATTGTTTACAGCTTTGTACCATTTACACACTCCTCTTGTTAGATATGACTTTGAAGTAATTCTGTGGCTTTCAAAATTCTTCGTTATGGGACAAAATTAGTAGAGTAGTGTTAATTGGTGAAAGGAACATATCTAACTGTCTGAGTAAGTCTCAAAGGGGGAGTTGTTGCAAGAGGCCTCAGACAAGAATGCACCCAAGGACATAAATTCTCACACCTGGAGCATTGCAGAGGAGCCAGCAGAAGTCAACCAAGACCAAGATAAGGAACGTTACAATTGCAAACGAGATAACAAGCTAAGCCAAGACCAAGAAGGAAGACTCAAAGTTCATGGAAAGAACACTAATGGGCATCTTTTCAACAGCCACAAGGGACCACCAGAGCCCATCCAAAACCCCCATGGAAGACCTCCAAGAAGCCACCAACTCAAAAATAGACTAATTAGCATAAGAAGCAAGAGAATCACTAACCAATAGAAGATAGAATACTAATTATTAGAGTTAGGCAACTTGTGACCAATGAGCACTAATTTCTTTGTTTTCTGAAATGTATAAATAGTAAAAAGTTTGGATAGTTGGGATGCATGCTTGCAGCAGTGATCCCCTGTGCATCCAGCTCCGTAACAAATAATGCCTGTTCTTAATACCACATTGATGTCAAGGAGTTTGGTTCCCAATTTCCGTGACAGGAGCATGGGAGTCAAATGTACTGAACCTTTTATGAGTGAGTCCCTAGTCTGAGGTGGAACCCTCCTCACTAGGATGCAAGGTGGACTTTTTTCAACACTAGAGACTTCTTTCTTGAACACTCCTTTTCTCCTGAGACATTTTTGTCAAACAGGATAAAATACAATAATATGTTATTTTCAAAACGGATCTTCAGAAATCTAAGTATCTGCCACAAAAATGCAGCCTAGAAAATGGAGATTACCAAACCCTCTATAAATGGGTATATAAACTAAACTCTCAGCACCTAAAAAAAAAAAAAGAAACCAAACCCATACACATTTTGTGTGAGGAATGGCTTTAAAAAAACAAGATGAACCACCAAATTCATCTGCACATAATCACTACTATTCCAGTAGCACTCGTTTAGTTTTGAAGTTTTATCTGAAATATTGTATGCAAAGACTTATTGCTTAGAAATCTGTTATGAGTCAGGTGTCATATTAACTAAAGTGAAAGTAATTTCACAAACAATTAAGAGATATTTGCTACCAAGTTACTGACATAAGGTCTAAAGTATCTACAGTTAATTAAGGTGCACTAGGTATATGAGTAGCCAATCATGTCTGAAAAAAATTTGACTTTTCAGATTCCTTACAGTAAGGGGGCAGAAGTAGGAAACAATCATCACTGGATTTTTCAAGCACCATATGCAACTCTTATAATTTCTTTTTAACCAAGAATTTGGAGACTTGTGTAAGATGGTATCAAACAACCTAAATTTGAGTCCTAACCATGGATGCAGTTCTCTATGCCAGGCCTAGAGTGAGATACTGAGGGAACCCCAAGAGCCAAAGAAATCAGAGCAGACACCAAAAAATAGCGTGGTATCACATTACTAGATGACATCACTCAAAATTATACCATTCAGAGACATTAATCATCTGCTCTTTTTGCTCTGAAGACATGCTACATGCTTTCTTCTTTCATCTGTGAGGGTTTTTTTTACTTTTTGAATCTACCAATGCCAATACTGGCAAGCAGTTCCTTTAGAAATCAGCTGTGCGTATTTTTAAAGCCTCCAGATCTGTCTAGATTGGGTAAATACTGTAAGTATAGTACCTACTAAACTATTGCCAGAATTTAAAATATTTTTTTTTTACAACAATAGTAAAAAACCACAGCTATAGGAAGTGCTACAGTTTTTTTAGCACCGTGCAAAAAATTAATTTTTCAACAACCAAAGTTTAGCTCATTTCCATCTCATGAGCAATAGGTGGGGCAGTGCTACTTCATGCAGTTACTGGAATATGCTATGCTTGTTTCTGGGATTGTCTCAGATTGCTGGGATCCTCAAGCAATGGTACTGTCATTACGTCTAAACAATGAGTAGCTAGTTTAAAAAACATACCTATTTTTAAATGACACTTCAGCTCTGTTATGATACTGATGTTCTCTGAAAGAACCTTCTCACATTTGCACAGGCACTTCAGGTCCTTGCCACTTGGAAGGGCTGATGTGGTACAACATTATAAATGATCAGTCTTTACATCAGATAAGCAAAAGCTGTCTTGCACTGTTTAGTTTCCATAAAACACAGAAGGAGATTTTCATTCATCTGGTTCATAAAGCTGCAAACATTTTCCCATGTAATCTTTTCTGTGCTAACTTTCCAACACTAGAAAGCATTTCATTGAGAACACATGAAGAGATTATTTTAACATTATCAAGATATGGAAGGTATCAGAACCTGCAATTTACATTTCTAACATGCTAAGTGTTTCAGATTTTTCACTAGTCTCTAGGCTGCTCCTCTCCAGTGCCCATTTACTAACAACTGCCTACTGGTGCCATTTTTTTTATGTGCATAAAAACCTTCTTCCAAACCCAGATGCAGCTGTGGAGAGCCTGTGTGGTTCACCCTCACTTGAAAGTCAGAGATTACCATACTGCTGAAAGACCAGCAAAAGCACCAGGGCGTAGAGAGCCCAAACCAATCTTACTGCCACCTGAACACACCCAACTGGCTCTCCCTGAAGTGGACTCAGCTATCTCACCTGCTCCTGCCTGCAGATCTGGGGGGGGTCACCATCCTGGAAGACAGGGAACAGGGTGCACAGATGTCTTCATAGGGAGCTACTGCTCACCCGGTGACCCTTGGCCCATCACTGAAGCCATGCACTTCAGGACTGCTCTCACATTAAGCATTAACTCAAACAGTTCAGCTGTGTTGCCGAGTAGCCAGTCAAATATTTACAAGGTTTTTAGAAGGTGCGAGATTAACCTCATCCTTTCAGTGTAAAGACCAGGTCCAAGATTTCATACTGTTTTGCGTACTCAGAAGTTATAATTCTGAAGCTTTGAGACTCACAACACAAAGTTGTTAGAAAAATCCAACCAGGAAAACTAAGAGGGACTCAATGCACACTGTAGACAAAATATTGGCACCACATACAGTGCTGGCAAGTAGAGCAGCATGCTGTGTTCCTAAGGGGGAGTGCAGGTAAAATCCAACTCCTAGAGCTGCTGATTGCAACCTCACCTGAACAGCAGGTTTTCCTTTGTCTAGCTTGTCTTTAGGTCATTTTATGGTAAAGACGAAAATTGCCATCGCGCTTTCAAGGATCTCAACAGCTTTCCAATCCCCCTCCACCCTCCCCATTCTCACCAGTCTTTTGAGAGTTCCCCTCTATAGCAGCATTCTGCGTTTCAGAGATCCAACCTTTCAACTGAATCATGGAGATCACTTATACTCTTGAACCGGTGGAGCTGCCAGCCCCTTTGTTGCACAGGGATTTACACTTGAATGGCGTTGGGAAGCAGAGTCTTTTAAGAAAAGACTGGTGGGGGGAAGACAATTTATTTGCCAGCATCCTATTCTCAACTCACGTTCATCTACCAGTTCAACTTCTCCAGTCCACAGAACTACAGGAACCTTATTGCATTGCTAGTTTGTAAGAAGTTTGCTGTGAGGTGACTTTTATGAACAAATTATTAATTTCAGTTCACTTCAACAAGGATATACATAGTCATACATGAAGTTCATTTCAAGCCTAAATGTGGGCATTTACGTTAATTTAATTTAGCCCAATGTAAATGACGTCACTGTCTTAATCTATGACTCATATATTTCCTATTATAGCCCTGCACTGCCATGCACATCATAGCCCATCTCATGGCTTCTACAGCTTTTTCAAGAGACACACTGGGGAACACCACAACGGCACAGACGCACAGCCGAGGGCAGAAGATGATTTGAAGAAGAGTAAGCAAGCCTGCTCCACTTCAACAGACTCTGACACTGGCTTTGCTCCTCCACCCGATCATATACACAAGCAGCACCTCCCTAGTGCATTTCTGTTCCTAAGTTGCAAATGGGCAGATAACCACTGATTGGTTTCAGGCTATGTTAGCAGTTACCAGGCAGTATTGTGTTGCTGCCTTTCAAACAGCGGCACTCTCTCATAAATCCACACGGGTTTTGTTTGCTTGTTCACTTGCTTCCTTGCTTGCTTTGGAAGCATAAAGTCTGCTATCTAAAAAAAAAAAAAAAAGCATCCGAAGTATGAAAGCTGGCAAATGCTAGTCTCTGGCATAGAGAAAGATCTGTAAGGAACATTTATTCTGTTTTTAAAATGTTATACCTGCTTCTGATTTGACTTTATCTCCTGAATTCTGAATTGGCCACATGCTGAAACACAGAGTGCTGTCTGCAGAGTGCATCCAGGAAAAGGCTGGTGTGCTCCAGAGCTGGTGGCAAACCACAGTCCCCATGAAAACCACATGTACCAGAGACCAAATATTTTGCATTTTGCTTACTGCTAATAAAGCCGCTTCACTTCATTAAAAGCAGCTTATCATTTTATCTACTCACTCTGATTAATTAACCTCTAGTTAAAATGAATGAGCACTTGATTTGAAGATTCTATTAATGTGACACTGGTGAACCACCACTTGCATATGGCCATCCTTTTCCTTTTACTCTTCATTCTCCCTATACCAAAAGCATCTTATTCAGCCATATGGACTGACACCCCCAGTGCCCTTCAAGGACACCACAAATGCTTTTATAGAGAAAGGTGAGTGAGAAAATGTCCCACAGTACAAAACTCATCCAAGGCTCAGTTCTCCTGCTGGAATATACAGATGGATATAATCTACTTCTCACTATAATTATGATCACAAGCTTGGAAAGAAATAGCATGGAAAGAAGAAAAAGACAGGGAAACATACTGAGTTGTTGGGAACAGAGGAAAAACAACAGTACCATTAATACGTACAACTCATTTGTCTTTCCAGAATAAAATACTTTTCTGTATGAAGTACAAACAGCAGTCAGTTCCATCAAAAAACTGACTTTCTTAGAGAGTGAAAAACTTTCTCCCAAGCCAAATACCATGTGCTGTATATGCATAAAGACAGCTTCTGCTACAGTATATGCCTACAGATTTCACAGTTGCATATGACCGCCAAAAATCTCAATTTCTAGCAGCAAAAAACGTATGTTACCATTATTTAGCCAAGCATCTGAAGACTGAAATATATCACAGCTGCTCATTTTGCTGGCAAACAGTGCTTCACTTCATATACCTAATTTTCTTCTCTAGTCAGTTGATTTTATAAATGTCACAAATACCCAAAGGTGCTTGAGAAGTTAAAAAACCCAACAAACCAAAACCAAACCTACACACCTTCTTTTATCCTCCTTGAAATGTTAAGCACCTATTCTTCTCCAACAATGCCCACAGAGAGGACAGAAAGATCATTAGGCCTAAAACTGCAACAAAGCCTTATTTTGAGGGAGGAAACAAAGAGAAGAAGGTGAGAGGAAGGGGAAATAAAAGTTCCTGGGTCATTCTAACATTTAGGTCCAATTTCCTGTTTAATCAAGGTAAGCTATAGGTAGAATAGTAAGGAAGTGACTGGAAACTGCACTCATGTTACAAGCAGTTTAAGAGCTCTCTTTCAAGAGAAGAGCTTATTTAGGTTATGAACCGTAGACTACAAGCAGAAGCCTGAAATTCCCAGTCCAGCCAGACAAGGCTGTATGTGAGAAGGCACCAAAGGAAGATCTGGTTTGCATCACACAGGAGGGCAGTAAGTGACCACGAGTCACCAAACACACTTCACCTGGTTTTTAAGGCCATCAGCACCAGATAAAAAAAGCACTTCCCAGTATAACTTTACCTGCCCAGCTCAAATCTGCACACAATTTTCTACACAATTTCTTCAAAACACAAGCTACCAGGATCAAATTCTCTTCTGTCCTGCAGCTGGCAAGATACTAGCACAGCTCTCTACTGTAATACCTGGGGTAACTGAACAGGATTATTCCCATGGGCTAAGCCCAAAAGGGACGAGACAGGTCAAACGATCCCCATCACCACCACCTAGGTTGTAAGTAGCACCTAGTCCTCCAAATGCACCAGGCAGCACCACATCGAACCACGTGTATGTCAAACATGGTAGAGCAAAATGCTGAAACCTGCCACCTACACGAATACCTATGCATTACACTTTGCTCCTCTCAGCCATTCATTTTAGATTAGCACCACAGGCTCTTTCAAAAATTCCTTCCTGCAGACTCTCAGATCTGTACTCCCAGGGCTCTGCAACAGTCACTACAATTCCCTCAATCCGGAGCTCCTCCTAGCAGTCCTGCAAAGCTCAGAGAGCACAGAAAAGCACCTCAATGCTCAGGGCAATTACTTACACACCAGGGGTGCTGAGGAGCAGACATCTGGCCTCCAGAAACATCCCTTCAACCCCTGGGAGTGGATGCAAAGAGGAGTCAACCAATGACACAACTGCAGTTCACCTGGGTGGTGAAACAGGGAAGGAGAGGAGGCCTCAGCACAAAGGAACATGCTACTCCATGTAGTACTTACTCCTAAATAAGTAAACTCAATTCTATATTCAGAAGTAGGTCTATACACCTCAAACACAATGACTGTGAGGAGGACTGAAAACTCCACTGCATTACAGACAACCGAGGTAGGCAAACCACAACTGCTGAAACTAAGGAAAGCCAAGCAACTCAGGATTAGCTCTGCTAACATCAAGAACTGAAGGGTTTTAATCAGGGACAACAAATAGTCATTGCCATAGCGACACTACAGGGTGGGGGACACACCACAGGACAGTACCTTCTAGCCCTCCATACAGATACAGATGTCCCAAGACAAGCCCTTGCACTGTTCGCACCACATCTCACCAAAACCCTGCTCACTTACTCACATCCATGGACCTGTTAAGTCTGTCCTCAGAAAAGAGCTGATCCAGACAACTGAAGGATAGAAAACTCAAAATCATGGTTCTTACTACCATTCTAACCTATTCCATCTTCTTGTGCCTAGATAATGCCTAGATATGACATTTAAGTCTTCTCCATATCAGAATAAAAAATTAAAACCTGTAATGTTCATGAAATGAAAATCTGGAAAAAAACCCAGAGGTTTTACTAAAAATCAAGAGAGGGCAGGCTCATTAAGTCTCACAACGCATAAAGTTAATTAAGTACTTAAAGATATTAAGCAGTGGCAAAGTCCTGATTTAAACTGGGAGATGGTTAAGGGTTTGCAAGCTGAGGGCTCAAAGAACCTGTCATCCTCTCATAATGTGCAATACAGCTTTGACAGACATTTCATTTTACTGAATATAGTTACTGAATGAGAAATCCTAACCCAAACATCTCAAAGGATTTGAGGGGGGAAAAGAAATCCAAGACTTGAAACAACTCCTTGTTGAAATGCTCTACAAATGCTCAAGAGCTATGAACTACATTTATATAGGAAAAGAGAAATACAATCAGGGTAAGCTTCCCAGTGACAGGTAAGTTATTACAGGCACACTGTTTAACATACACAGCATCACCCATCCAAAATGCTACCAGCAGTATCACCTTTCCTTTGGAGATGGTTCAAGTTGATACAAATAAGAGAGGAAAATAGAAAAATAATGAGGGAAATAAAAGTTTTTCCAAAAACCAGTGCAAAGTTGTCATTCTGGACGCACTGATACAAAACACAATTTCTGAAAAAATCTGAACGGAGGTATGGTTGCTCTTTCAAGAAACAAAAAAATTGAATATTATCTTTGCCCATATTCAGATAGAGGAAATGAGGGAGAAAAGCACAGCATTAAAGGCAAAAAACAAAACACAGCAAACTGGGCCACTAGCCAGCCTGATCTTTTGTTGCCTTGTCCCTACCCTGTGTCTCCCCCTCCTTTCTGTCCCCCCTTCAACACCTCCAGTCTGGGAAGGGGTACATGCTTCCTCATCCTCCACCTTTCCTGGACCCGCTCTAATCCAACACATGGGCAAGAATTTCCTCTTGCATTGGTTCTCAAATTACACTGTCACATCCAGCCTCTCCTCCCAAAGCTTTTTCACCCCGAGGACTACAGTCTGCATGATTGCATTTGATAATACAGACTCTGCTGCTTAAATACCGTACATTTGCAGACAGTTAAAGCATGTTTTACAAAGGTACCATAAAGGGATTTAGCAACATACACTTCCTGAGTGTGCAAGTCATTGCAGCAGCTGGAAAGGGACCCTGTCCAACATGGGACAGTTTCCCTCTCCTCATGAGGGCAAAAACGAACACAAAGAGACAAGGTGTCTGTGCTGGAGCTGTTCCCAAGCCAAGGCTTCAGAGGGATGATCCATCTGACATGCTGCAACTCAGGAAGCATGTGCAGGAAAAGGAGGAGAGGAGCACCAGGTGGGGATTCCCCTCCAAATTTCCAGTTCCATATAAGAGGGACAAACAGATGCATCCAGCCAGGGAGAAACAGCAGTGGGCTGTACACAGCCTCTCAGTTAACCCTATGAATTGAGCAGTGGCACTTGTCTCTGCTGTACATCACTGCGTAAGACATGTGCTGGGAGGGAGACAAGAACAACAAGTGATGCCCATAATCCTGCAAAACAGCTTTCAAAGCTTGTGCTTCCCTCCGCCCCCAACCCAGGGAGTTTGAAGGCATTCAGAAATGGTACAAAAACTTGGCTGGAGCTACGAATCTTAATAGCAGCTTTCCTCCACACCTGCAGCTCAGCCAAGCTTCCCACGTCTCAGTGTGCCCCAAAATTTCACCTTTCAAAGGAATTTTACAGAGCTTTCACTTGTTTGGGGGAAAACAGGTTCAGGGGCCACAAGGCAGCTTCTGTGGGTTCCTCTCAGCATGCCACAGCATCAGTGGCAGAGGCAATGCCTTCCTGCAACAGCACAGGCAGCTGCATTCTTTATTCTGGCACCAAGGAGAAAAGCTATCATCCATTTTTAAGTTAGACTCAGAGAACCAGCTGGGGACCAGTGGCTGCCATTTTCCAAGTGCACGAAGAGGAGTATAACCAGCCTTTCCATACTAACAAAGATTAGCAGCCTTGAGTCTGACACTCCTCCTGCATTAAAAGATAGGAGACAAAGAGAGAGACAGGTAATTACATAGAAGGAGCCCTGGGGAAATTGCAAACTCCTTGAGAACCCTTTAGCTAGTCTGTATGTTTCTCCTTGTCTCTGCTTCAGCTGAAGGTCTCCAAGAAACATTTGCCCATTAGATCATTAGCTTTATTGCAGAAGGTAGCCAGGCAGCTGGTAGCGGCTGCTCAATAAAGACTTCGCTTGCCTCTGCACCGTCAAGAATGAGATGGAGAATGAGAAAGAGAACATCCCAAGGCACATTACCTGTCTGGAGCTTATCCTTGATAAGTTAGTGTACTTAGTCAGTCTGAGGGGTCTGACAAATGAATTCTGACAAATCTCGCTGGGGCAATTTAAGACAATATTGCATCGCACTGTCTTTCCAAACCCTTCACAAATGTTAGCACCAGTGAGCAATCTGGCAGAAAAATTTATATCACGCATTGGCCTCTCCAATTCAGAGCCCTGCAAGTTAGCATAAACCCATTCTCAGCCCTGGTTTAAGTTAAGACATCAACTGTGAACCAGAAGGGCTTAGGTCTAGACAGAAGATATTGCCTCCACTAAAAGGAGCATTAATGTCTATCACAAAGACAGAATACGAAATGGCATCTCAAAGCACTACAGCTCCTAAGCAAATACAAATCTAAACACTGAGTTTCAATACTCAAATACATATGTCATTTGTCTAGCAACAGACTTGAGTCCACCCATGCAGCTCAGGATGCTCTATGAATCACATCACTAATTTTTTTTTATTTTATGTGCTCCTGACATGTAAATCCAATGTCTAAGTGAAAAGACAGACATGGATTACATGTGGATCACATCACCAGATAACTACAAAATGAAATTGCTCTCACCCATCGCATTTTTCACTTCTGCCCAAAACTAAAAATGCCTGGAGAGGTGAAGTTTTGCCACATGTTTCCAATTTCTCACAAGAGCACACCACTGAGAGCTAGAGTTGGGGTTCCACCTAGGGTGAAGTTTTGCCACATGTTTCCAATTCCTCACAAGAGCACACCACCGAGAGCTAGAGTTGGGGTTCCAGCTACTTCCTATCTTATCTGTCAGTGGTACAACCAGTCACAGAACCCTGACAGATCCCAGAAAAGACAGAAGGTTAAAAAAACTAACCAAAACAACTTAACAACCAAACCAGTCTATATTTACCCTATTAGATGTACATGTATGATAATAACACAAAACCCACTTTGAGACATGATTCTTCAACTTGTCCTCCCCAGACTTAACTCACTGTCCTTCCATCTAAGCGGATACTCAGAAAAAGATTTAATCAGTCTACAACACAACAGTTATACATTTTTTCCTCTTCAAGCATTTAAAATGTCTCTCGTGTAGTTTTACTCAAGGGACTGTTCCTTGCACATAGAAGTGCATAAAGATTCTGTTCACATTGCAGTATTAGAAGGGCAATCCACATGAACCAGAAGCTTCTCTAAACTCTAATGTAGACAAGCTTCTTCTACTACCACCTTCCTTTCCAGAAGCAGCAAAGCAGGCAACACACCTCGAAAAGCAGATAACAATTACCTCTTACCTTTCTGAAGAGGCCGCCGCCAATTAGCACATTCCTGGAGCTTCTAATTCAGGCAAGAAGAAAGGAGAGGAGACAAAAAAAAAAAAAAAAAAAAAAAAAAAAAAAAAAAAAAAAAAAAAAAAAAAAAAAAAAAAAAAAAAAAAAAAAAAAAAAAAAAAAAAAAAAAAAAAAAAAAAAAAAAAAAGAAAAGGAGAAGGAGGGAGCTGTTTTCTTCCTCAGCACAACAGTATTTCCTAAGGGGTGGGGAAAACAAAAAAGAAAGAAAATGGAAATAAGTATTATCTTTCATGCTTTTCTAACAGGCTGCACATTACAACTCTTGCTTGGCAGAGCCATTGTGCCTCTCCCCCAGTTCCAGAATACCAATTTAGGGCATCCTCTATTTTCTCCAATGTCACTTTATCAAAATATGGAATATGAAGATCAAGTCACCTACTACTAAGAAAAGCAAAGATAGATTCTTGTCAGAATGGGTGAAAGTCTGATCCAAAAATATTCTCAAGCACTCATTCTACTAAGTAAATATACTTCAGCCAAGCTCACACCCACTTCTGTAAAAATTCAAATTAGCCACATTTACTATCAAAATAGTTGGCAAAAGGCAAATTTCAACATGCATACTGAACATACAGGTATATACTGAGATTCAAGTGCTTATTTACTCTTCCCTGACAGGATCATACGTACAATTATGGGGTATTTGCAAATAATCATAAGTTCTGTTTCTTTTTAAGTCAACTACTCTTTTTCTTAAGATAATCTATTTTCTTAAGACAATCTCTTCGAGCTACATTAAACCTTTCATTAACAATAAGAAAAAAATCATGTTGTCCATCAGAATGAAGGAAAGGGAACCCAAAAACTTTTTTGTGACTAAAGACACTATTTAGAAATCCAGATCCACTCCCATAAAACCATAATTCCTCACCTCAGACCATCTCTCTCTCTCTCTCTGCCCTACTCCTAACATGACTTTAAAGAGACTTACAGACACCCAGATTTAATGGGCCCCTCCCTACCTCCAGTACCCGTCTCTGATGAAAGGCAGGAAAATCAAGTGGAAAATTATTTTAAAGGGTGCATGCAAGACATTAACATATTTGAGGAAATGGCAATCAAGGTTTTCCATGGGGAATGAGCAAAGGGAAACACGTCCAGTCTGTTCTCCATCATGTTTTGCTGGCTTACATTCATACAGAAAACTCTACCCTTTTCTGTCCATGGAAAATCTGAACAAAAGTTCTCAAAATAAGGAAAAAGGTCTAGGCTACTTTACATTTCCCCCCACACTTCCACTATCCCTCAAAAAGCTAATTAACCCATCTGCTAACAGCATACGGATCCTAGTCTCCCGGAAGAGATTTTAAATAAGGGGCCCCAACAGATAGGAAGCAACATAAAAGGCAACACTCCCATCACAGCATCTCCCTCAAAGCCACCCCGTCTGTCCAATTCTAAATGGCCACAGTTCCTGCATTTCTCTAGGGGACAAAAGCTCTCTTCTTCTCTCCTCCTGTCAGCAAGACTTAAAGCTGCAAGAGTAATTCTGTCCAGATTCCCCTCTAGATAGGCAATGATTTAAAGAATTCATGAAGTAACAGTGGCAGTGTAAATAAACAATGAAAAACTAAATAAAGATCACAGAAGACAACACACAGAAAATGTGCACTAAGGAGGGAAAGAACAAGATCAGTGATTCAAAACCTCTTCTGCCTTGTTACGTCCACCCATAAATAGGCCTAGCAATAATCTGACAATGTGACAGAATGAATCCTGACACAAAAATGTAACCACTCAAAAACCTGCCTCCTCAACCTCGTCCCTAAAGGCAAACCTTCCCACAGTGTTTAATTCCAATTTCTCAATGTCTTACACCCCTCAGCTGCATTTCTGCTTTCTGTTGGCTTTCATTCCTCTCGGACTAACTGGTGCAAAACAACTTAAGCCAAAACCCGGAGAACTCAAATTGTTATACTTTTATTTTTAAAAAAAGGGAAACAGTGCTACAGCCCTCATTGTGGGGATGGGAGAAGAAATGACCCTTAGTGAATTGCTCCTGACATGTGTACATCCCGAGGCTATGTGCAAATCAATACTTACTGAGCAGCTCAGCACAGATCAGTTTGCAAAATGCAAGAAAAAAAAAAATTGTATCACCTCCCTCAACCATACACTGGTTTTGTATCCCTAAATCAAATGCATCATTTGCTTTTCTTTTTCATTATCAAATCAAAAGGATGCTTTTGACAGCATTTTTCTCCCTGCTAAGAGAAAACCCCCACATATGTCAGGTAAAGTCTACTAAGAATTGAAATACTGGTTACATTTCAAGTGCTTAAAAATTTTACACTTCCATCCTCTTACTGGTAAGAGAAATAATTTAAAGCAGACACACAAGATTTGAAGGAAGCACATTTTTAAATCAAACATAAAATCAAGAGGTGTCAAAAAAAGAAAGCTGAGTGCAAAAACCAGAAGTTTAACAACATTCTCATGGAGACAGAAATCTGTCTTAAGTACCACTTAGGGATTTAGGTTTGACTCAACATAACTTGCCCCAAAGAAGGCAAGATTGCTCTGTTCTCAGATCCTCAGGCAAGGAAAAAAATTTTTACAAAAATCAAGTGAAGTAAAGCAAGGCATTATCCAAAAGTCAAATTCTAAGCAGGGAGACATAGCAAAATGACTTACAATACCAAAAGACTTGACTAAATTTCTGGCAGGGCCAGAGATAATTTGTATGAAAAAACTGTCAAAATGTTTTGGGTATACAGCCCCTACAGGAAGGAAACAAACAGAAAACTGGGAAACACTGTATCAAAACCCAACAAATCGTTGACATCAACATTCGATAAACGAAGAGGCATATGTTAAGACAAACACCCTCAGATGGTGTGTGAGTCAACTTCTGCAATGAATTTACCAGAGTTGCTTTCCTATATCAAGCTTAATAAAAATAATCCTCAATTCCACCAGCTAGGCCTAGGTTTTCACTAAATCTCACGTGAAGAGTGCCGATTCTGGACAGTCCCCAAGCTGAAGACTGAAACCTCTACCAGAGATTCTGGAACAAGAATCTTGATGAAGAATTACCCTTTCTTTCTGAACCATCATGCTAGATTTATCCTTCCTGCTGCACAATGAAAATCCAGTGTTTTTTTCCAGGCATTACCCCAATCTAGTCCATTTTGCACAGTTAAATGCAAAGATCCTGCATGACATTTGCCAGGATCTGCATCTTAACTGACCCAGAGACTTTTTACATTCAGAAAATAAAATTTTGGGAAAGTAACGCCCCTCACTTTCAGCTTGCACTGCACGACTGGCGAAGAGCTCACTCACCTCTATCCTGTCTGACCCCTACAAGGAGCTCTTTGGTAAACTGCTCTGTCAATGGAAGTCCCTGTTACACACAACCAACCTGAAACATTTTCTAGTTTATCGGATTCTCTAGGTCTATGATGTCTATTAATTCTGCTACACCAAGGAATTCAATCAGAGCACTGCTGTATGTAACAGAACCCTCCCCAAACTGTCTATAACATAAGGCAACACAGGGTTAAAAAGGGATCACCATTACTACCTCACACAACTTACATAGAAAACCAAAAAGCATGCTCAAGATTCTTCAATCTGTGTTTAACAAACAGCTCCTTTTCTTCACGTGGATTATATGCACACTCAGTGCACACTAATAGAAATAGGTCAAGCTTGTATTGTAGTAAAAATTTTTTTTCTCTGTTTTTTCGCTGTTTATTTTTCAACCTCTTTATCTAGGAGAGGTAATAAAACAACTACTTCACATTAATATCTGTTGAAGGAAGTAGTAGTCTCCATTTCTCATTGTAAAAAAACCCCAAGCATGTTAAAAGATTAGAATACCTACTCTACACTTATATAGCACTATGAAAAAAAAAAAAAAGCACCTTTTTTCTGCATACATTCTTATACAACCTGTAGTTAAAATGTTTCTCAGAACAGTAACAGAAGTATTGCTCATATTAATACAATATATTAGTCTGTCACCTCTCTGCCACTAATGGCAGTGGCACCACTTAGGTTATTCTGGGCACCCCTCCTTAACTTTCAGGGTAGACTCTGGACCTTGGGGATGAAGACAGGAACCTCACCTGCCCCTGCAACAGATTCTTTCTCCAACCTATTTTCTAGTATCTACAGCTGGGATACAATCAGTATGAAACACAATGTGCATATCTCACTTCATGTAACATTCATATAAATGCAACATGGTGTTTACCTACAGCAACATAAAGAGAACAAGCTGGAAATTAGCACAATCTCGTTTAATTTAGTATGAATTAAAAGTATATCCCTATTATCCAGGCATGTGTGAGTGTACACATGTTTATCTATCTATCTTCTACACAGAACAGGGTAAGCTTTCCACCACAAACACCTGTACTGGAGATATATGTGAAGAAACAAGCTTCTTCAAACATAAATACTATTTTCCCAGAACTGTATCTGTACTAAGACAGGAAGCTCTTCTCAAGTATCTGTTACAAACAGCCAAGAAAAAGTAACCAAAATATTGTTGCAAAAGCACAGACAAAGCATAAAAACATGGTAAGGGTGAATCAGAACACATCTCCTAAATAAATTTTCCTCTGATTTGCCCAGATCTTGGTGAACTGATAGGATACACCATCAATAAATGTCTAAATAAAAGATTAGGCTTTACTTACATGAAAACTAGTTCCTAAACAAGCAGCATAATTTTTATTAATTTGAACCATCTTGAATTCAAACGCCAGGTGTACTGCATTTTTATATCTTTATTTAGTGGCATTTACACAATTGTTTTCTGCAGCTTTAATATTATACCTATCTGCATTTTCCCACCTGCTTTCTTTGGATCCTGAGAAAAGCTCTTCCCAAACTGACATTTGCCCACATGAAAATTCTGACTTTATAGAAGCACCATTCATATGGATGCATTTGGTTAACATGCTTATTAAAGCATACCACTCTCTGCTTGACATTTACCTACCAGCCTAACTGCACTGGCCCCACAAATACTGAAAATAAGATGAATTTTCTCTTAACCACCTAAAAAGGGACATACCTAGAAGATTTTAGACACCATATTTTATATGCAAAGCCTTGAGGACCAAACCCAGCGCACTCAAGCACAATGATAGATGCTCATCAGTTCAAAAATTTGAACCCTTCCAAAGACACAAGGGGGAATAATTTTTTTAAACATTTATTTCTCCCTTTTAAGATAGATCAAGAAGGAAGCAATTCCTTCTCTATAAGCCACACTCCTCAATCCTCCCCAAGTGACTTAGGTGACAGAATGCTAATAAACCAGCTAAAATTACAGTGATGGAGTGGGACTCAGAACCCAGGACCATAAGAAAGTTAGGTGCATGGCCATGTCTGGGAAAGCATCCTCCTCCCAGGGCTCCCTGCTGGGGTGATAGTGTGGTCTCCTGTGTGCCACTGACAATGGGCTACAGGCCAACTTGACAACAGCCTAAAGGATAAGAGGAGTGGGGAGGGGGAATGCAGAAACATTCGCTTCACAACGACTGCCTCTATCTTACGAGTCTGATTTCGTATTTTTTCTGTCTAATTCTTAATTAAAAAGACGATACACCATGTCAGAGATCTGTATTTTTTGAAGCTTGAATCATTTAGCCTATTAAACCCAAGCCTGTAATATGGGTGTTATTTCTTAAAAACATACAGTAAATGCAATAAATTATTGATAGTCATTAAACAGGAAAAAAAATCTAAACAGCTCTCAGCTTTTATCAATCATTAATGCAGTTTCCACTTGCACATCTCACTGGGTTGCTATCATATAGCACAGAGCAAAGAGTACAAATCCTGAAGGCATGAATTCATTTTCTCTTGACGCAGAGTAAAAATATTCTTGGCAGCAGGAGAGAGGCTAAAACATGAAGCAGAATGGTTGAAAGGAGGCTTCTGTCTTTCACAGTAAACAGGTAGCAATTTTAGGCACCAAAGCCCATCCACTTCTCCTCACCTCCTGTAAAGGCTAGTAACAGCATCGTCAATCACCTCCAACACCAGGCAGCAGCTACAGCCACTCCGATAGTGTTTACAAATTCGATCCCTATTTGAAATATATGTTAATTCAATGGCATGTGGGGAAAACCAGGAGCATTGAGGTGAACAGTAAAGCACCCAGCAACTTGAGCGAGAGGAAGATTTCACCCCAAGCTGCTCGCCAGCCAGTGAGCCAGTAAAACAGATAATGTGCAGAAAAACCCAACTGTCAACCTGACAGCCTCAGCTCAGAAAAATGATGGAGACTGAGAGTCTCTCGAAGCTATTGTGAACCTTTACTGGGGCAAGTTATGACTAGACCTAATGTTTTTATCAAGTCTGAATGGCTTATGTCAATATGGGGAATCCAGAC
Organism: Acanthisitta chloris; assembly: GCF_000695815.1. NCBI lineage: Eukaryota > Metazoa > Chordata > Aves > Passeriformes > Acanthisittidae > Acanthisitta > Acanthisitta chloris. The sequence continues at coordinate 42,640 of NW_008677579.1, read as the reverse complement.
ATAGAAGCCAATTGGTGGTTGTAATAGGTTGGCTACCAGTAAAGGGAAGTAATATCCCATTTTTTGTCCATTTTATGCACAGACTGAAGACCTGTCTTACCTAGCTGTTCTCTCAATGTTCATTTCTTATATTTTTATTGAAATTCACTAGTTCAAAATGCAAAATAGAGAACATAATCCACAGTGACAACCCAGGTATGACTGCAGCATGACCTATCTCTACAGCATCAACTGTAAGTGAACCATAGCCATAAAAATATCAATGCAAAACACAAAAACAGTAGCTCTGGCTAGATATTCAGCCAGTGAAACCTTAGCCCTGAAGCAGCCCTGCTCCTGGAACCCAAATTAATTTGTTCTAAACTACCTTATGTCTGCTTAAATGAGCTGTATAATAGCTCTGGAGCACAGTGCAGACACATCCAAAAGCTAAACACGGTGCTGAGGACTGCTTGAGAGGTGCTGCTCACACCCAGAAAGTACTAGCAGAAAAAGCTCATCATAACCAAAGTGTTCCACTCCCCACGATGGCTTCAATTCCTGCAAAAAAACCATTTCTGTTCACACAGAAAGAAAACATGTTAAAGATTAGAAAAAAGGAACAGAAAGAATCATTGTCTGCTCCCAAAATCTAAGTCCTACAGAGGTTAGTATTTTTTCCTGAAAATGATTCAAGAATGCACTGAGTCGAGCAACTAGATAATGCCAAATGTTGATACAAAAGTAGCCAGGAAAAGCTGCTGTCACTGGAAAATATTTTCTAGGCTGATTGTTTATAGGCAACTATGTTATAAAATACAAACATATTTATTTCCAACCATCATTAGTGCAAATCTGCATCAAGGAAAAGAAAAAAGTCATTTAAGACACACTTCTATGTCATTACATCGAGTCCCAAGGAAGGTAACACAGTATGTAAAGTAATAATACAAAAGCTATTACACCACTGAATTGATTTCATGATATATCAACATACTAAGTAATTCACAATCAATTTCAGTGTAGTATTAATCCTTATCTATATACAGACTTGTAAGAGTAATAGCCCATATTATTAATGTAACACATAACCGCTACCAGCTTTCACACTGGTCCAGGAACCAGCACCAAGCTCAGTGAGAAGATGCTTGCCTGTCCTTCAGACCGTAAGCAGTGTGCCACTGTGCCAACTGCCAAGATAACGGGAATGGAAATGAGGCCATCGACACGCAGCGACTGGACCAGCTCTTTTTTGAACCAAGCACAGGCTCAGCAGCCAGTTATGCCAGGGCTCACATCCCCTCCCTACCACCATCGCCCTCCAAGGCGACACAAGGAGAAGGGTCTGATTTGCTTTGTGCTCCTCATTCCTTGAGATACCTCCATAGAATCCATAGAGTTCTGACACTGGTTTTAAGCATCTCCCTATAGAATATGTCGGAAATTATTTGTGTGTGTGTAAAAGTATTTATTACTTTTAATGCATCCTTCTTGCCAAACCTCTTTCTTTTTTTTAAAGTACTTAATCTCTTTTTTTAACACCACTCATGTTCCCATATCTTCCGCACACCCCACTAAGAATGTTCATTTCGAGCAGCTGCAGTTGTTAGTAAATTTTGCCTGGCCTGTAAAGCACATTAGCCTTCCAATAAAGTATCTGCAATTTTTATTTTGACACCACAATCTGGATGTCAAGCTAAGAGATGCAATGGGAGCATACTAGTCCTTAGCATTTCCCCTTCCTAGCCAAGGCAAGGTTTGTACAATGATAACATAAACAAAGGCTATGAAATAAACTCAGATCCCCAATTATAAGTCTCTTGACAACTGCATCTAAGTCTAATGAAAAGCAGCCTTGAATTAATAGTTAAAGACTTAGAAATTTTCCTTAGTCTTTATAAGGATATCTTATCAAAGAAGAGAGATGCACCTTCTAGTACAGGACTGCACATTTAACTGAACCGTCATAGATCCACATTCGAGGCTTTACTATTTGATTTCTGTTGGTTTCAGAGACAGGACCTTTGTGTATTGCGTGTTTGGGTCTTATATGGCAGTCTCTGTGCATATAAAACTAGAGGGGCGGGTGGTGTGTAAACTGATTGCATGATAAAAGTCATTTAAAATAACAACGCCAAACAACTGTCAAACTACCACTAATAGGAGCCTTCAAACAGGTTTCCATTTCATAAATCATTTTGGTGATCTAGTTTCTCACTACCCCAGGGAAAGTTACATGCATAACAGCAAAAATTCACTATCAATATGCAGAGATCCTTTGGCAACAACATTGCTGCTAGTAAAGACCTGTACAGTGGCAGAATCATTTCAAGGCATTGCATACGCAGGACAAAAGAACTGTTTAAACCCAATGGGTTAGCTCTGGGTTTGCAAACTCAAAGGACTAGGTCTGCTTCAGGTGCTCAATCACCTACTTCTCCCTGAACCAGCCCACAGTGGACATGAAGAAGATAACAGAGCATTAGCAGTGGGTACTAACTTGCTGTCTTTGCTAGGAAAGTAATTTCAACTATTTTCAGAAGATTTGCTAATGATCCCAAGGGTCTAGCAAGTTCAGACAACACAAAAAAACCCATTCCTCTGTTAGCTGAAACTTCATGTGTCCTGTTCAAAGATCGTGCTAGAAACATCATTATTATTTCATACACTACATGTTTTCAGGTATTTATTACATTAATGCTTTGTATTATTTTATATAATGTCATATATTTATAATACCCTACATCTTAACTACTTCTGATTATTTTTTTTTGCATTCTCTTGTTCTCTTCATCAGCTCTGATGTTTCTTTCCTTTCTGATAGGCTTCTGCCTATCAGTGGCCAGTTGTTGAGACTCCAAATATTAGTGTCCCAGGTGAGGAAAAAAAAACAAACCAGTGAACCATAATCTGGGTGTGCATATATAGTTGACTGTATTTTCCCCTTCTAGCACATTTCCTTGTCCTGAAGCTCAGATGGTCACAAATAGTTCTTAATCAATATTTTTCCTCTGGAAATTCATCCAAGAGCTAATTTCTCATTACAAGAAATTCAGCCTCAGGAATTTAATCAACAACCAAAGCAGAGGGCAAACTGACTGTCTCCAAAGGACTCTTTACAAGGATCATCTCCTGAATTAAACTCTTATTAGCAACAATTCTGATATTCCCAAAATGAAAGCATAGCTACACTATATAGATGCCTGATAAAATATGATACCATTCATGACAATATAATACCACCATCCAAAATCAGATGCTTTTCCACAGCTCCTATTTCCCATGTGAATTATTTCCTCCTCTAATCACATAATTTGAAATACATTCAAATAGAATAGGAATAAATTGAGTGAGAAGTATTCAGTAACTGGTTATCCGAAGTTATCAACTAAACAGAGTATTTTCACAATAATTACAGCTATAGCTAATGTGAAACACAGAACTAGAGTTCCAGTAAGAAGATTCCAGCTGAGCTTTTTCTGTGAGCAATATCAAAAATGCAGTAGTCAAGTGAAGAAATTCAGGAACAAGGAGAGAAACAGGTAACTAACAGAGCAGTCAGACACCAAAGTGCATAACAGGTAATCAACCCCCTTTCAGCCAGAGGCTCCAAGTCTGTAAACAGCACCACGGTATGAATCGCTTGACTTCCCTGGGCTTTGTACAAGCAAGGCTTACGTGGCTGATCCTGCACCTCCCATCTGGTCCATCCTTATTTTCACATGTCGACACTAATGTCTTACAAATATCAGCTGCAGTTCATATTCTAAGGATTCCAATTAACACAGACCAGAAGCACAGCATTCCCTTGAAACTTCTGCACAAAATCCCTGGCTGTTTTCTATGGTACCACCCTAATCCTCCAGCCAGCATCCCAACATACCTGTCATGCAGCATCCCTCACTACTGCAAAGGTCTTGAGCAGGTGGGACAGGGACAGTCAATGATTTTATCGCCAGCATCTTGGAGACCAGTTTAGAACACAAAATTTAAAAGCTGCATTAGCTACAGGTGCTCTGTTTATGCTGTGTGTCAGGAGCTGAGTCAGTGGCAGAGAGTTTTTAGGTAGAAAGATGTGTGGAAATTTTTCAACACGACCTATGTGATTTAGAAGGCTAAATCTCACAGTGTCTAAATCATTTAGATATATCTAAAAACTACTTCTGGCTTTTTGTTATTTTATTAGATGCAACTATAAACTATTATGCTACAATTTATGCACAAATATCACTTGTCAATAGTATGTTTGGAAGAAGAAAAGAGGTGCAATTTTTACCAGTTGGACTGTGAGAGAATTTGCCATCGTGCTGTGGCACATATGCAAAGTTTCTCAGCAGCTTGTTCCACGACAATGAATTTGGAAAGCAAGAACTGAGGGGATTATTTCATTCAGCATCTACTCAAGTGGCCAATTCCTTCAGCAATCAATACTAATCAGCAAGCTAAAGCCTTGTAAGAAAAATCAGACAGAATTTGAATCCTTCCTGCTGCAGCAAGCAGGGCTCTGAGGCCTTATGGTCCAACACAGACACCTCAGCGACTGCAGTTTTGGAAAATTAATTTTACCTGGGATTTAAAATACACCCTATGTTTTTTTTCCAAATGCCAAAACACAAAGCTCATCTTTCCAATTAAATTTTGAGAAGAAAAATACATACATACAGCTTGGGTTTAATATCTATTTATTATATTGCACTTTAACTATGCAGACAAGTCCTTAAAATGAGCACAGGGGACAATATATTTTAGAGCAAAACACAGGCCACCCTCACACACACAACATCTGCATTAATACTATCAGCAATCTTGCTCTTTCATATTATTCTTATCTTTCACAAGGAGTTCTTAAGAGATATGAATTATACAGCTATGACATGAGCCGTCAGGATGCACTTGCAGCCCAGAAATCCAACTGAATCCTGGGCTGCATCTAAAGGAGCGTGGCCAGCAGACCAAAAGAGGTGATTCTCCCCCTCTACTCCACTTTTGTGAGACCATCACGCAGAGTACTGCACACAGTTCTGGTGTCCCCAACATAAGAAGAACATGGAACTGCTGGAGCAAGTCCAGAGGAGGCCACGAAGCTGCTAACAGGACTGGAGCATTTTCCCTATGAAGACAGGCTGAGGAAGTTGGGGCTGTTCAACCTGGAGAAGGTTGTGTGGAGACCTTATAGCAAACTTCAAGTATCTGAAAGGGCCTACAGGGAAGCTGGAGAGGGACTCTGCACCAGGAACTGTAGTGACAGGAAAAGGAGTAATGGGTATAAATTGAAAGAGGGAAAATTTAGATTAGATAGGAAGAGACTTTTACTACGAGGGTGGTAAGACACTGGAATAGGTTGCACAGACGGGCTGTGGATGCCCCAAACCTGGCAGAGCTTCAAAGCCAGTCTGGATAAGCAACCTGGTCTGGTAGGAGGTGTCCCTGCTCATGGAAGGGGTGTTGGGACTAGACAACCTTCAAGGTCCACTCCAAACCCTTAACATTCTATGACAGTATACACGGGGAAAGCTGAATGTTAAAACTTCAATAAGAACTTAGGGAATAAACAGCATCTTTGGAGTCCCTAGGAAAACAAAGCAAATCAAACAAAAACCCAAAACCCCCACCCAAACAAAAGAAAATCACACAAAAAAGATTTAGGTTAGGTTTTCAAATGCTCCTTCTGTTCAGTTAAAGCTCGTGCTTCATGCACTTCTATTTCCTTTGATATATCATATTAAAAAAGAAGCCTTCAGATCATCAAGCAGACAAGAGGGCCTTTGGCATCTGTTAAGGCCCAGCATTTGAGCTGTATTTTAACCTGTGAGCTCTTGCTCATCTGTCTTTAAGCAGCAGAAAGTACACAAATCTGTTTCCTCCTCCATTATATGGTCACTCCAAATCCCACTGCAATTACTAAGTAATTCTTGGCATAGCTATACAAGAATGACCAAGCCCACATTCAAAGAGAATAAATTGGCAGGAGAGCCGTGTTGACTAGGTGGAGGGAGAGAGCTGGGAACACAGTGTTTCCAGGAGTGCCACACACTTCGATGATAGGACAGAAATGGGACGATGCGATGATCCGGTAGAACAGAATGACTTGTCTTGTGTTTATCAGGGGACAGCTTGCTTGGATAACAGGAAGCATAATGACTTCAGGCTGTATGAGGAGCCAGATTCAGAAGGAAGAGTACTAGGGTTTAGGATTCCTAGAAAACAGCTGAAGAAAGAAGGTGATCTGTAGCTCTGGACTGTTCTGCAGCAGTAAGTCTGGCAACAAGGCAAATCTAAAACAAAAATACCAGCTTTCACAGAAATTCACCTTCAGATCCAGCAAAGTTTGACACATTGACAAACCCAGGATTTTTGCATTTTAAATAAAGCTACATGAGCAATTCAGACATATATTTAAGTTCCTGTGAAAAATATATGACCAGATGTTAAAACCTCTCTACTGAGCTACTGCTAATCTGCTAGCACACCCGATGCTCACTTCTATGCCCCACTCTTCATCCACCAAAACACACAGAAATCATCCCTATGCCCCACTCTTCATCCACCAAAACATACAGAAATCATTCACAACAGTTTCTTCCACAGCCCTTTTAAGACTGCAGAGAAGCAAATACAAATGTATATACATTATAGATATTCATATTTTTAAAGTTTAATACAACGCTTTACTTTGTACCTATATACTTGCACTTTCCATATGCATTCACACTTGTTGATGCAGAATAAAAGCTCAACATTTTAGAAATGACCAAGTTACAGTTTTTTGCAGTAGACGATGATGATTAAAACCTGAATATTTCATAGTGGTGAATCACATTACCAAGTCTCCAGGGACTAGAGCAATTTGAATTGGCATAAACGAATGTTTCCAAGTCTTCTGCTCCTTCTGTAATGAGTTATCCTCCAGTCTTGCCAATCATTTCTCGGAAGGCAGACCCCTCTCCAGCTCTTTAGCTATGTTCACCACTTACAACTGCTGGGAATGCTATGCTTGTGTCCACATGTGCAACTGCTGCTGTTTCACAACAGCAGCTTGTCTACACTTTGGACCTTTTGTCAAAGCCATCCATGCACTTCCTTAGCACTTTCCTGACCCATGACTGCACAGAACCCACTCTCCCATCAGCTTTTACCTTCCCAAATAACCAAATAAAGTAATTTCTAGATTAGCAAAGATGGAAAAAGAGCGCAAACAAAGCAGTTTCAATCCCCGTACCCACATTTAAACTGGCTGCCCTCTAGACCCACACCACGAGCCTTTTCACGCCAGCAGCTCTGTCAAGCAAGTCCCTGAAAGCCTTCTGACCTCGAATGTTACCACATTCCCCTGCTGATACAAGTTTAACCTCAAGAGCACAGAGGAAACAGGCTGCTACACACAGATTAGAGCTGATGAGCAGCAGGTAATAACCGGAGCCGTGTCAAACTGGGGTTACAACAACTTCTTTCGTTTTTTCTAGGTACTTAGGGGTTCACACACTTAAGTTTCTTTTTGAGCTTACTGTGCAGATACCTGAACTTCAACCTAAACCCTGGCAAAAAGGCACTTGTATGGACTTGCCTGAATGGCACAAGAACCTTCTGACAAACATGGGCACAGTTTTGCTTGGGGGGTTCAAACAAGTACAGTTGCAGATAACTAAAATGAATAGGAAGCTAAACTGCAAACTACTAAACTCAGACAATTTTTTCTTCCAAAAACTGACATGCCATTGCCAATCTGCTCTATGGTGATACACCAATTCCACAGGTAATGAAGTTAAAAGTTTTGTTTCTATATGAACCCAGTCAAGATACACTTTGCTGATACCTAGGCTTTAACATCCTTTTTTAAAAATCTCCCACAGGTCCTCAGCCTACAGTTCTAGCAGAACATTTTGGTTTTACATTAAATAAATATCTAGAAGAGTATTCAAATTGCTGACAAGACACACTACTTCTAGCTGGCATCCTCCCTCCCATGGCCATCAGTGGATTGTTATTATCAGAGTACTGTTAATTTTCATGTTTTAACTTTTTATTTGGCCATTTCTTAAGGACTTCAAGCACAAACCCCAAGGTTTAAAGACTCTTGGCTAGTGATAAAAAGCACAGAAATTACTGATTTAGTAAGATGTAACAGGTGCCATCTCATTACGAATACAGTGATTCTGAGTGTATGTACATTCCAGTATGTTGGCTCCAACGGTTGCAATAAAAACAATTAAAAATAAAAAAAGTCTTTTCACTCATTCCAATAACACTGCCTGTAAAATCATTGTATCTAGTAAAGGAGTTATCAGCAATTGAAGTTTTTGTTCTGAAAGAGATTACAAGAGAAAGGGGAGTTTACAATGAAAATGACGAGAGGTAATAATCTAGTAATAGAAAGTCAACAGCATCTTTAATTTATGCCAGCTCCCTGCACCCCAAATGCTCACAGCTGCTTATCAATTCATCAGTAAGCTACCATAACTCCGTGTGACTCTGTGCAGAGAGGAAGTACTGATGTCTCTCTGAAGGATCACACTGCTAAAACTGTTTTCAATCCCCTAGGAGCACTGGTCTTGCTCCACCCTTTTTATTACTAATATTATCTTGAAGTCAGACACAGGATAGACTGTTTCCTTGATCATATTTTCAGAAGTTGAAACTTCAGCAACACTCTGGGAGAAAGCCCAAAACGCTTAAATAAATCAAAACCACACAGAACTCGTATCCAACAGAGCTCTGTTGTCCATTTCCCAACAGCTTCTATCTATCCAACAAATTACAACCAATTAAGTCTTTTGCAAGCAAAGTTCTTGTTTACAGTAATGCTGAAGGGGAAAAAAAGAGCTAAGAGGCATTACTCCAAATGTATTAAAATAATTAATCCATCCACAAACACCACTGGAAATTGCCTTAGGTTTCTCCAAAGGACCTTAGTTTTGTTATTGTATGTAATTATAGTAATCAAGAGTTCCTAACCAGGTTCTGCAAACATTAGGTCAGTTAGAATAGAGAAGATGGAGATTTAAGGAATTGAATTCTCTTTTACAAATCCTAGGTCCTTCTTTTTGATCTAAAAAACAAAATAAAATTTTAAAAATATCAACAAGTAGATCAGTTGTTTACTCTAGAATGTTTCCTATCTAAAAGCCTCACTAATGACAAAGAAAAAACCACATTCACAACTCTATCAGCATCTTACTGCAAGAATGCTAAAAACAAAGCTCAGCTTCTAAATAGAAGCTGAAATTCAAAGTCATGCATCTAAAAAAGTGTGCAAAGCAAGCTTCACTTGCCCGTCAGAAGGGAACTGGACCAACAATCCTAAACGACTAATTCTGAAATTTATAATTTTGAAAATGTGAGCCTAGCAATAAGTAACTACTTGGAACATTTATTATACTTTCCCAATTCTAGTATCTCCTCACCATTAATCTAAAGCATTTTGCTTTCAAACGATAAAAACTTTATGTTTCTGAGAAAAACTTTTATTAAAAATACAGTTTAATACCAGGTGATGCAAACGAACTTTATTTTCCTTGCAAGGAAACTCTGGTTATATATATATATATAATACTACACTTAAATGTTCATCTAATGGTCAAATCAGAAACCACTTTCTGAAAAGTCTCATCATCATGATTACCTGTGAGTTACCATTGATAAAAGCAGGTCACATCATAATTTTATCAAAGCCTTAATTCACAGTATTCCACAACGTAACCAAGCAACTGCATCTTTCTTGAAGAGATTTCAGCCTTTTTAAAGAGAGACTCAGGAAAGAAGCAGAGACCTAATCATGATAACTTGCAAGCCACCTCAGAAGTCAGTGACAGAACCAAACATGCACTTTATTGTCCTGCTTACACTGCTTCCCCTCACATTGCACTCGTCTGTGCAATGTTAATGGCATAATATATTAATGGCTCTGTCAGGATCCAACGCTACATTTTATACTCTCACAGACAGAATCCAATAATCTTTTGGATGTAAAGACTTCATTTTGATACACATAACCCATGACTTGAGTAACATGCATTGCTTTTAAGATTTTCCTGAAAGCAGAGCCTCAAAAACCCATAACTGAATCAGGGCTAAAGAGAAGGGCAGAAAACAGTAGCAGCACATCTTGCAGAACAAAGAAGGGTGCCTCAGAATAAACCTCCTCTTCTATCACCTGTGTGTTCCCTGCACTCTGTTTAATATGGGCATTTATCCCTACACTACATTCAAGAGAGCACTCTAATATATTGAAGTATATACTTTTGAAAATGCTTTTTAAGCCCTCACAGAAACTTCTATGAATCTTATGGTACAGCACTTAAGCACTAGTAAGCACATCATGGGTCCCAAAACAAAGCTGGCTCATTTAAACATAAGGACTACATATGATTTCAGGTAACTCTGGATAAAGCATCCAGTAAAGTGTTTTGCTGCAATGATGCTCCCTGAAAATAAGAGACACCTGCAAAATTAAACATTCACTGAAATGCTTTGCTGGGTGGACCAATATCGAAAAAATTATATATATTAAATTAAAACCAAAATAAAACCCAAACAAAAAAAAAACACCCCATACTGTCAATCTTTTTCACTACAAGTAACATTTATAAGTAGATCACCAGACTTCAGTTCTTGACTTTCTGTCAGATAGCTTTTGCAGTATGTTTCTCTCCTAAAAAGTTCCCTCTGAAGGTTAAAACAAGCTTGACAATAATAGTCAGATGACATTTATCTGCACAACAAACTCAGTTACAAGCTATCAATATTTATTAGATATAAATCTCAAACCCTCTTGCAAGTTACAAGTTATATAAATTAATCTTGCTCAAGATACTCATCAACAGATCTTCTAACTTTAACATCAGCAAAACAACATCCACCAAGTACCCCTTGTCACAGCCAGCAGCTGTTTGCACTTAGCTTTCTGCAACTTAATCTTATATTTGGCTAAACTAACAAAATTAATATTCTAGCTTCCTTTCTCTTGTCACATGTAAACTCCAAGGTAAAACTGTGTCAATTTAAAAAAATATGCATAATAATTTATTACTAACACACAGAACTTGCATAGATCAGAGGAAAACAAAGCATTTTCACTATAACATGCACTGGATGTTTTAAAAAATGCAACAAATTTGGAAAGGATCTTCAATTAAAATTTCAACCTTTGAATTTTCCAAAAACCAGCTGTAGAAATATTTGAGATAAAACTATAGCAAGTGGCACCTTTAAAAAGAAAAAACAGGGTTTTATGGTGTCTCTTAAAACTTCAACATTGCACAATGCTCTGATATTTTCACCAGCAATGAAGTCACTACATGAAGAATGCAGAGCTGCAGACCAACTTCCCTTGCTTCTCTCAAGCCCAAACTGAGACAGCATGATATACTTACAAAATTTTGCTCTACTCCTAAAATTCTTATGCCACCAAAGACATTCTTATGCAATCTTCTGTTAGGAAATACAGACTGCAACAAAAGCAAGTCAGCAGAACACCTGAGGGATTTCAGAGTCTAATTCAGCAGCTGATGATATTTAAGCATATGGTCAATGTAAGCTCTTTTCTGAATAAGGACTAAATTAACATTTGCTTGAGCTCAATCAAACTTAAAATTTGACTCAAAACTGGCTGAATTAATAGTCACACAAAACAGGCCTGAACACACTGTCTCTTTCTACATACTTAGTTTTTAGAGTAAGCAAAACACTGTGTCCTCTCTTTTTAAAGGTTACCATCAACATTCACCAATTGCCCCTACTGATTTAAAGCAAAAATGTTGTCAAAGACACTCCCCCTGAAGATCCAATATTGAGGGTTTATCTTGAAACAAATGGCTCCAAGGCAGCAATACTCACTTCACTCTTCCCTCCAAACACAAAGACTGCAATCTGTGAGAAGTTTCTTCCACAGGAAACAAATCCAATCAACCAATGAAATTGTTCTAAGCAGTTTCAAGATAAGTTAGGCAAGCTTTAATAAGGATTATTGTGATACTAAACCAGTAAGACAAACTATAAACTTTTGCCCAATATATTTTCTGAACCCTGTAACTGAAACACCTTTACAGTACTCCTCAAAGACTTTTGAAAATACAGTATATACACATATATTTTTTTAAAATATAGTGTATGAGAGCAAACAGTGGCTGGAGGGCAACAATATCATTGTGCAGCGCCAGTAAACTCAGTGAAACAATTTGGACACATAAGTGTTATCTTCTGCTTATCATTTAACAGTGTTTCTCACTCTTGAAACACCTAGAGAAAATTAGAGCTAAGTTCCAAGAATAATGATTAAATGATGCATTTTCAAAAGAGAAACAAGACAAAGGCAACTTCATCTTATTCCAGCCATTCTCCTCCTTGGAGAAATTGGAACTTTTAATAGCTCCATCTCTTTGCTTGTTACCACTTTGTCTTTCCATCTCAAAAAAGACATGAAAATCGGTTGTAATTCAAAGCTAATTCAGTCTCTAATTAGTTTGGAATCTTAATGGCCCTGATCCTATGTGTTAAAACTAATTTTTATCATGTCTGATACTTCACGGATGTGTCATGTACTTGCTAATCTGGATCAGCACTTTTGGCAAAATTTTATTATTAGTAGAGTAGTATGAAGAAATTTCAAATATCAGATCATCTTGTGACAATGCACCAGAGAGCAAAAAGATGACATTCAATAGATGCAAGTCTTCCTCCCAAAAGGGAATCTGGAAAGACAATCCCCAGTCCCTTCAGAATTCTACATACATGTTGGTCTGTAACCTTAGGAAGGGTGAGAAACACATATCAATTCAAAACTGTTAATTCTAACCACTTTTCTTAGATGCTGCACTGTACAATTCCACAAAGATACAACAGAGATGCTCTTTACTCTTATACCTGATTTCTAATCAACTGCAGTTTACAGAATAGCACAGACAGATTAAAAGAAGGTGAAATAAATTTCTATTGGAGCAAGCTTGGTTATCTTGACATGATGGGTCTATTTGCTGGAGCTCTCTCCCTGGTAGAGAATGCACTCAACCCAGTTAGATGTAGAATTTTGTATTCACATTGTATACTCTCATCTGTTAACAGCAACTACATGAAAAGCAGCTTCAAATTTACTCTAGTATGAGCAATTAGACTTGGGTGCAGTTTAAAATGTAAGGATGTTCTCAACTGATTGGTATTATCTCAGTGTAGCAGTGGGTCAGTGCAGTGGCAAACCACTTTGCCTCTGAAGAGAAGTTTCTTTGCAAGATGTGACTGGTGGCAGCCAGCTGAACAGCTACATGTTCATCAGTCCAAAACCATCATAAGGCTTGGCACCACATGCAGAATTTCCAGAAAGGAAGCCAGACATATATTAATATGGATAGAAGTAACCAGACAAATGAACACAGGCCAAGGCAGTAGAGATGCATGCATCACCCCTCATTAGACCTACCTCAAAGGGATCATGTTCAACCCATCCTTCATGTTGCACGTACTGAGAAACTGAAACCTCTAACATTACAGCTGAGGGTGGAAGCCTGGGCTCATGTTTGCTGCTCTGGCATGCCTTGAACCCTGTGAAAATACCCACTTCAAGTAATGTACAGACCAGAGATTTGACTGACAGATTTTAATACCACTGAAATTATCATACCATGCTGAGGCACAACTTCACCTGCTCTGGGTCTACACCTCTGCAACAGACTCCATACAACAACTTCCTGCAGATCTTCTAACCAAATTACTAATTTCAAAAGAATGGTTCCACAAACTCCTACAAAAAGGAAGCAAGAGGACAAGCACATACACTCAGTCCAAGCTGAGTTTGTTATTCTGAGCTGGACTCCATGCTTTCTTTCACGTAACACTCAGCCAACTGTACAGTTTTATAAGGTGCCAGAGGAATGTATTTCCTGTTATCCGAAACACATCACTTCTAGAGCACATGAACGACAGTTTGTGTCAAGTTTCTACAATAAACTAAGAGGGCTGTCAAGTCTGATGGCATATTAGTTTGTCACTTGTAACAGGCAAAGCTGTGTGAGCAGATTAGACAATGCTACATAATTTAATAATTTTATCATCTATTCTACTTGACACTACCAGCTATTCCTCATGATTTCATCTGCCTATGAGACTAAGTGCCAGATGCAGAGCCTTATTGCTAAAATGAATATTGTCTACCCATACACAAACAACACTGTTTAACACCTAAAAGGCAAGCTTGGCTTTCAACACCAAAAAAACCCTTCAGCTTTAATTCCTGGAAATTCACACATACAAGCTCAGAACAGCTCTTCTAAAGAGCTGATGTAGAATGAGATCTATTCAGGCAATTTTAATCATGTTAAAATACATAACATGTACTTTGAGACCTCTAATCAAATTCAAGTAAGTAAAGCCTTAAATGCTGACCCTCTGTAGGGGATGAAGTATAGAGAGAAACTGAAAGGTTAGAGAGAAAGAAAAAGGGAAAAAAGAATTTTTACAATCATACCACACCAAAAAGCCTCTGACAGCATGATTTTAAGTCAAATATATAGAATATATAGAATACAAATATATAGAAATGCTATACATACATATACACACACCCCTCTATATATGTGTACAGTTATCCTGAGTTAAGGAAATAAGACAGTTATCAATGAGTAGAACAAGGGGAGGCACCTACATGTAAAACCAACAATGGTATCTAAAAAAAGAAGTAGCAAATTAGCCACATGCATGTATTTGAAAGAAAAGCTTGGGCTTGCACTGCAGCTTTCTTTCTAAACACAGCTTCTAGTTCTAAGGCTCCAGGGAAAGCAGGAACCCACAAGAAGTGAACAGGTAAGTTTAGGACCGCAGGAGGAGTTAAAGACACAATGAGCAAACTACTTACAATAGCAATTAAAACCTTCCCTGGAAATAGTATTTCCAGTATATTTTGCTCTGCATATTACTCATTTTAAACTGCAGAAGGTATAAAAATCAAAATCTTTTGCTCCAATTCTTGTGCACTTGGCACTTCTCTGCAGGCGTTCAGTACAAAAAAACCTGCTTTTGTACAGATGCAAGAAATCCCACGGGGGCAAAATGGGCCAAAAACCTTTGCTAAAACTTTTCTTGGTTGACCACAACTCAAAGAATCATTGTAGCTAAAATGGCATCAAATCCAGGAGTGTGGATAAGGCATTAGCCAGATCCAAACTACTGAAAAAGAGCTGGGTTATGCTGCAAAAAAGTATCCTCAACGTCTGATATCTGCCCACAGAGAATCAGCCTATCAACTTTTTAAAGGCCATTTCTTTTAACTAAACTCCTGTAATATATTTGATGCAGGATTACATTACTAATAATTTCCATGGGATTTCACACAGTAGAAGTACCACCTATATCCTCCCTGGAAGAATCTGTGAAGGTAGGACAAGGGAGAAATCATTATGCTTTCAAGGTTTATGTATAAAGCATCTGCACAATGACTTTTTTTTCATGTAAAAAATCCAAACAAGAAAACCATTTCCCCCCAGTGTTCCCTTCCCTGCAACAGCACAGCTCAAAGTGCACACTCGTCCTACGCTGCTTGCAAGGAGCTACAACTGGGAAACTATCTCAGCCAACTGGCCCAGAGCCACCCAAAACTTCTGCTAATGCAATGCAAAGTCACAAACTTATCCTTATAATGGGTAAGGACTTGTTTTGTGTTTCTAGAGGCCTCATTTTGTTTTAAGAGTGTGAAGAGAGAAAAACTCACATCCCAGCTTTGTGAACATGTAAATCAGTGCAGCCTGTGATGAAAACTTGTGTTCCTCACAACTCAGAAGAGAATGGTGTTCAAGCATCCTTATCAGTATTTACTCTTAGCAAACCAGTTTGTTTGTTTTTCCTTTATGTTGCAGATATTTGTGTCACTTTCCAACTGTTTATGTAATTCTGACCTAAATCAGTGTTGATGGGGATTTGTAACATCTCCATTTGCTTTTTTCAAGTAACTGCTCTAGGTCTAGAAAGTCTTTCAAAGATATGAAGAAATCCTGACTTACTAAGCAGTTTAAAACAAAAACATGAAAAAAAAACAGTCAGGAGGACTGGAAAAGCCACTCAACTGGTTCTCCTGATGCCTCCCCAGCATAGGTAGCTAAATAGGATACTGAACAAATGCTTTGCTATTGTATTTGTGCAAGTTCCTTGATGAATAGTTCTGCTTCCAGTTTCCATCAGAAGTATTAACGTGACTAATAAATCACTAACTGTATAACAGCTGATCACTGAATTACATTTCTGATGTGATGAAACCATATACTGAACAACGTATTTAAAACTGAAGCTGGCTTTTCTTTTAACCTCTATCTCTCTTACTAAACATTAAAAAGGTGCAGCTATCATTTCAGTCACCACTAGAAACTGCAAGGAAGACCACATATGTAGTGAACATAAGAGACAGAAGTGACAGAAATTGATAAAAACTTCATCACATGGCTGACACCCCATATATCAAAGCCCTAAATCTCATTCTCTGCTTGCCTCCAATTTCCATCAAAGCCTGCCAGCTGCACATTTATTGAGAAGTTTGTGATCTGACAGCAACTGTATTACCAACATTAATGATGCATCAGTCTCTAGAATTACTGGGGAAACAGTCCAATTGATTTTATTATTATACAGAGTTCCTCACATTTCATTTCAGGCAGCTTCCTACCACAAATTTTAGCAATAACTAAAAATGCTACACAGCTGATGCACAAAATGCTAGGGAGAAAGACGCTTACCACAGCTTCATGCCACTCCATTCTCCCTCCAGGAGAGCTCAAAATCACTCAGACACCACTGTGTAACCCATGAGTTATTGGTCCATAACTAAAAGGGCTTACACATTATGGGGTGATAAACAGTGCAGCACTAATATACACTGATTTGACCAAGAAAGCTACAGACAGACACACACAATGTTGTCAGCTCCCCCAAAAAAAGCAGTTTTCCCAAAGTCTTATAAATCTCTGCTATTGACACTAGATAAAAATCACCCCAGGGCAGTGGGGCAGAGATAACATACAGTATATTACCATATAGACTGAAATTGTTTCTACAGGTACCATAAAGAAAGACTACATATTTTCTTTGCAGAAAATAGGCCACTTAAGCTTTCTTCACTTAAGCAAAGAAGTAACTACTAAGGCTACTAAAAAGATGCAATATACCACAACAAGCTTATAGGAACTTCTTCGAACCATAACCAAATATTTTAAATACATACATAACTTGAAATTTCCAGTATCAGGTGGGAAAGGATCTCCACGAAGTATTCAGCATCCATTCCCAAAAGTCCCCAAAGTTACTATGCTTTTTGGTTGATTTTTTCTTTTCTTTTAGAAACCCTGGCTATGACACCTAACAGAATGATTCCTGTCACTTTTCAAGTTTGAAAGAGAACATACAAATGCTATCATAGTTTTAAGAAAAGTCATTTTAAGGTTTCGTATCTTTCCCCCCATAAAACCCTACAAAAACAAAACAACAAGAAAACCAGACCAACAACAAAAAGAGAAGGAAAACTATTTCTCTCTTGCTATTTGTAACCTCTTAACTTCAACTTTTCCAAAGGTCATAAACAAAATATTTTCAAGCACTTATATTAACAGTGATTTAACTCACTCACTTGGATAGACAAGGTCTGCAGCATAGTGACAACAGAAATATATCAGATGGAACAAACAAGAAGTAGAATGAGATCCTTTCCCATTTACCTTTTTTAACTTGACAACACCAACTGTGTTGTGAGTTTTGTAAGAAATGAATTTGAGGTATTAGAGGAGATAGATTTTCAAACCAATCAACATGAATGCTTTAAAAAACCTGCTACATAAGAAAGTACTGTATCTGCTTCGATAGAAACTCCTCCCTAACTCCATAGCAAGAGCTCAAATTACAAGCACTACAGGAAAAAAAAGCTAATCACTAGCAAATGCACAAAGTAGCAAGCTGCTTCCAGACGTGAAATGCAGCCCAGACCTTAAACAAATAAATGGTAGGAAATGCTGCTCCATTTTTCTTGCAGTCCACTCTTTCAGAGGCATGCAACAGATTCACCCTCTAGGAACATGCACAGGCTACATCCTACTCCCAGGCTCTGCTCCCCAAGCAAAGAGCGAACATAACTGGACAGAAGGAAAACCTGTATTAATTACAGTATCACCTAAAATGGTGCTTGGATTCTCAAGTTCAGAGGTAGAACTGTGCTCCTGGCACATGCCAGAGGGACAATTCGGCTGTGATTAATACCTGACTGATCACAGCCTGCAAACGCAAAGGGCAAACGAAAACAGGTCCTGGTTCACTTCAGTGCAGCAAACAGTTCAGCAGCTCCCAAACAGGAGCAGAAATGCTGGAGGAAGGGGCAGAGCAGACCAGCCCTTCTGAGCAGGAAATCGAAGAGACAAGCCCAAAGCAGGAGGTTTAGTGTGGGTTGGGCTTTTTGTTGTTGTGTTTTGGGGTTTTTTTCCTTAAGGGCTATCTAACAAGTGTGGGTAAAAGTTTTCTATGTGTTTATGTGGATAGTATCTGGCATCAAATTGTAGTAGATACTTCATTATCATTACCTTTTGGGGTATCCAAAGGAACACGCAAACCAGTCACAAACACACAATTGGTCTGAGGAAATAGAACTTTCCAAGTATCTTCCTGATGACAACAAGCATAGGTTTAAATATCCCAAGTTTACCTAGCTTAGACGACAATCACAACCAAACTTTTTATTTCACTGGCACACCTTACATTTAAACACACACATTAAAAAAACCCAAAACATCACAATCATCATTTTGCAATACATGTAACAAACTGAATGCAGGAAACTAATAGGGAATTCATTAACTTGGGAACAAACAGTTCCTGTAATTAGTTACCAGAAAATATTCAACATGCATTTACAGGTTTATTCTTGAATCACTAAGTACAACTCTAGGCACTAAGGTTGAATACCTTGGGGAGGAGGGGAACAAAAACCCTGAAGTGTTTAAACTACCATCAGTTACTCCATTATTTCCTAGATCAAGAACTAAGCAACACTTACACTGTTTATTTGTGCATACAGCCAGTCGTGTTTGTTAGAAAGCTGTTTTCCACCATGCAAATTGACTTCTTCTGTAGACTGAACACTAGCATGAGCATGCTGATAAAAATCACGTTAAACTGGGACTTTTATCTCTCTTATACAGCTGGTGTAGATGCAGGCAGTCATACTGCTATTAATGTTTCAGATTATTAAAAAGACTGCTTAAGTGGAAAGTACTTAATATTCATGAAGTCTCTTTAGCATCTGATTAGGTTCTTCCCCTTCCTCTGCCTCGTGCTTCATTTATTACATTTTTTACACAGGCCAAAATATGCAACTACAAAACCACCTTTCTTTTGCTTTCTGCAGACACTGAACATCGTTAAACAGAAAGGGATTTCTATCCTTTTGGAAGCTGGAAAGGAATGTTTACTCAGCAGAGAAATATACCCAGCTTTCGACTTAAACCAACAAATGCTTTTAACACACACTGACTTATGGTAAAAGCAAGTTACACTAATGTAATCTGGTCTGATAAGCCATTATTACATATTATTATATTAATAATTAGGCTCCTGGGAACGGGCAGGAAGTACACAGTAATGGAAGATGGGCCCTGGGAGACTGCGCCGACCAACGGCAGCGCTAGACCCCGCGTCCTCAAAGCAAGGGTTCATGACTACCGCACACAGATTACGTGATGCCAAATAAATCATACCTTATGCCAAATAAATCCCCAGGGGAGAATGACGACAGGAAAAACCCATGCCTAACAATGAAGGCCACGATTTGACCAGCATGTAACAGCATGGCGAATTTTATTATCATCGTTCACACAGCTTTCTGAGAGCTTATTAAGTGCATAAATGTCCTTAAATTATTAACTTTATTTCCTAAAACAATCTTGTTCCATCAAAAGCACTCCTTAAGCTGCAGCTCCAGTAGACCCCTGTATGAAAATTACTGGTTTGTGAGAGCCATAAACCTGAGCAGTATGAACCATCGGAGGCCCCTTAGCCACCCGCCCTTGCCGAAACTTACAGGCTTCATAGAGCAGAACAGTTTGGGTCAGAAGAGACCTTTCCCTTGTTTCACTTCATGCAGGGCCACTCACACCTGCTGGGCTGAAGCACCCCAAACCCCACACCAAGGCCACCCACCCAGCCCCACACAGCCACTGTGCCCAGCCATTGCCAGGACAGTGCCAAGACCACGCTGCCGGCACACGGGGAGCGCAGCCCAACCACCTGCACGTCGGGAACATGCGGCTTCTCAGTTCTGATGTTCACCGGCCTCAGCATACAGTGTCTGATCCTTTCACATGACTCCTTTAATTACCTCCACTGCTTTCATTCCAGAGTCTGCAGGAAGTCTCACACCCTCACCACAGGGCTCGGAGGACATTGGGTGCCCTGGGGCACCACCAGCAACCTTGCCACAGCCCCCGCCATCCTCAAGAGATGGGTCATCCTCCCCAGACCTCCAGTGAAAAACAAGCAAACATCGAGCTCTTTGTTAAAAAAAAAAAAAAAAAGAAAGAAAGAAAGAAAAAAAGAAAAATGTCTCAATTTTAAGAGTTTAAAAAAAAAAAAAAAAAAAAGAAGAGGTGAAGTAGCATAAGTTCATCTCCTCAGTGGTAATAAATAAGGCCTAAGCATGGAGGCAAAGTTAACCACAACCCTGGGACTCGATCCAAGTCTCCCATGACAATAGGAAAACATTAGAACTCTAACATTCAAAATATTATTTAACTTTTAAAGCCTTAGCACAGTTCAAAGTCTCCTTTGTGGAACAGTGCTTTTGAAAATGTCGGTTGCCTTCCAGAGACCATTTCCTCCTAATCAGGCCTGGCATTATTTAAATAGCGAGGAATACCAGCAAGAATAGGAATCGCTTGGCTGAGCCAGGGAGGGAGAAAGTCCTTAAAATGACTGCAGAATTCTTAAATGCTGGTAAAAGGCCTAATCCTATATAATGATTTACAAAGTGACAAGGAAAATAGATTTACTGTGACAGTTTGAAAGGAGACCAACATAAATAAAATTACCGTTCACATGGTAGCAGCCTCCCCACTGTCCCTTCGGTAGCCACAGTGCTCACAACAGCAGCCCTTCACCGCCCCGGCCTCCCTCAAAGCCAACACCAAGGAAAAAAGCAACCAAGCAACTTAGAAAGGAAATTACTTCTCCAGAGTCAGAACCCCACACCAAAGCACCAGCATACTGGTTACCAGTGCAGCACTTCACACGCAATTACTCCAGATTAATTAAAAAAAAATAAATAAAGACAACTCACGATCCCTCTCACTTCCCCCCTCCCCCAAAAACAACGCAAAAGTTAGACCCACAAGTTTTGAGTGTTGGTTTTATTCATTATGCTTCTGACTGCAGCACCGCAGCCGCAAAATGCAGGGGCAGAGCTCAGCGCCAAGTCTGTGGAGACCAAGTACGCTCACGATTTCTCTGGCCAGCAAGTGTGATGTGGGTCAGGAAGGACTGGTACCACTTATTCATGGCTTTTTTTACATCTAGAAGACGTACAGCCATGCTTAACCGTGCCTTGGCCAAAGGGGAGATGAAGCAGAGGCAGGACTGCCGGCCCCGCCAGGGCCCCTTGCTGCTGTGCAAGGTCTGCACGGCGCAGTTACACGGGTGCTCAGGGGCAAGGCTTCCTCCACTGAAGTGAAGCCATTCAGTTTCCAGCTGCCCGGCAAAAAAGCACCCAAGTGTGCTAGGGAGGGACCAGCTGCTCTTCCCTGCCTCCACCGCGCCAGGCAGCTGGGCTGTTTGCTACTGCCACCACACACAGAGCCACCCCAGATCAGCCCACACCATGGCCTCCCCCCAGCTTCTGCATCCTGTTTTCTGCATTCTGGGTCCTTCTGCATCCACACAGAGGGGGGAAACCCTCCCTGTAATAGGGGCACCCTCCTCCATCTCCCATCTAGGTCCCTTTATACTGCTTCACTCGCTGACTCCTCACGGCCGGTGTCGAGTAGCTCCTTCTGTAATTTGAAATTACTGAATAAATATGACAAATGCCCCCTCCCCGACAGAGCCATGCCAAGGACTGTAAGCAGGTCATTAACTGCCAAGGTCATCTTGTTTGTGAAAAGAAAGGAAAACATTACCATTAAGACTCTAATACGGCAAAACAGCAATGACAAGCAACAAGGAAACAAACTTAATGTTTCCTTTAACCCTCACTTAAAAACACATTTGAAGTCATCTGATTCAGCCATGTGACTTTGCAAATTACTAGTCCTGAGCATGTCTGGGGTAGATTCAGCCTAATTTCACACTTGTACCACACACATACCCAACATTCTGTGCAGGGTCTGATATTGAACCTTGTCTCTACGCAGAAAGCAGTGGATTAATCTGGCATTTCAAAACCTGTCATCAGGAGGGCCACCAACCCCTCCTGCCCATCAGCTTTTAGGGCACATTACTGAATCTCTGAATGGCCATGTGGGGCCTGCCCGGGTGCTGCAGAAACAGCCCCGCTGATCCCCAGCAGACTCCCCAGCCCCCTCTTTCCTGCAGGGAGCATATAAATTTTTCTCCATCTGAGTCTTAACTACTGTTTGTCTGCAGACTTGTAAAATACACTAAGAAATGCCTAATGAGACACTGATCTGGCATCCAAATGTTCTCCCCCATCCATTTCCCCAGCGGGCCGTTGCCTGAGCAGCACACACGTTGAGGCTGTAATTTGTTTGCCAGCTCTCCAAGGAAGGAAGGAAGGAAAGTGGGCGGGTGGGTGTGAGCTGGAGTCAGCGCAACATCAGCACATGGCTGGCTTGCACATGTTTTCAGTCACTCACTACTAAGAAAATATAGACGTATACACACACGTACACACACACACAGAAAATACGCTGAAAGCCCAAATGAAGACAGCAGGTTGCTAGGATAACATCACTTCCTTCACGCCAGGAGCTAATAAGTAAAACCCACAGCTCTCAAGACAAAGACTGATACATGCTAAGCTTTTGAGAGCCTACAAAAATGCAATCCTTCCCAATTCCAGGTAGCCCAACATCTGTACTCCCAGGGACCTCATAAATTGTTTATCTTACAGTAGCACTGTAAAACCAGCTTCTGCACACCAACTAGGGAAGTCCAGGCAAGAGATGGAAGACTGCATAATTAACCCTGTTTTATTACCGGGATGCGCAAGCACTCAGAGCCTAAGCAATCTGTTCAAAGTTACTTGAGAAGTCTGGAGGGGAAGAATTAGCTGAATCAGACAACCGCAGCCCGGAGTTCAGTGACCCAAAACCAAGCCTCCTGCCCTCTAACTGAACACTTAACTCTTGCCAGAGAGAGCCTGAACGTGTAGACAAAAGCCTCCTGCAGGTCGGTGAGCCAGCTGTTACCTTGCCTGCTGCTGCCAGGAGGAGCTACCCATGTGGCTGGGTTTGCATTCTCTGAACACATCTTGTTGTGGCACAAAGCCTCGCAGTATTTAAAAAAAAAAAAAAAAAAGCAAGTAATTTTGAAAGGACTAAATATTTTTAAAACCTGAAATAGGTTCCAGACTGCAAATATTTACACACATTCTTAACTTTACGTGCAAGGAGTTCAGCTAAGTTTAAAACCCCATTTTTATGTCTAACCTTAACTATGTATATAAATATTTACAGGATTGTGACTTTGATTTTCTTCTCTTCTGCTCAGTACATCACCTGGTTCTAGAGTGACTGGGGTCAACAAAGAGAGCTGGTTTCTCAGTTTCATGCATTAGCCCTATCCTGCATTGCCTGCCTTGAAAACAGAGGAGCAGCAACATGGAAATCCAAAACCTAAAACCCCAAGCTGCTTTAAAGTGGTTAGTGTTCTGCAAAAACACTGTCAAAGAACTTGACTGAAACTTGAATATTCAACTACACGTATTTTGAAACCTCATGCAGATTAATTTGAGCAGGATACTAAATGGATGCTGTACAACCATTTTACTCACTTCCTACAAAAACTTATATAGGAGTTCATCACAAGGGAGTTAGTAACAAGGCAGCTCATGTGTCTCAGTGGTGATTTCCCTGGTGTGCACACAGATAAACCCCTGACCTCCACAGGCAGGGGCTTTTAAATAACTTTCAGGATTAAAAACAAAAATCCAAAACAAAACCCTAAAACTTTTTACTAGTCTAATCCAGGTTTTATTCACAATGATTAAAATTTGTAAAAATACAAAAGAAGTTCTATCAGCATGAGCAGCAGCATTCCCTTCTTGGATCCCCAGAACAGGGCACAACACTTGGCTCCCAGGAAGCAGGAGCTCTCCACCTTCCCCATCAACTTGTAGGATACAGACAGGAAAAACAAAAACAAAACAAAAAACCAAACCAAACAGCTGAATGCAGCTCAACCTCCAGTATTACAAGGCTCAAACAGTTTAAACAGCATACTGACCTCTTCCTTCTTCAGCATCAGTCACAAGAAACATTTAAAAACAGTAAGTTGAAAAAGTTAGTATGAATGGTTTATGTATTTGGTAGCACTTGTGCTTCACAACTTTTAACTATTTCCTCCCAGAGACCAGCTCATCTGCTTGTTTCCTCTGTTTGTGTAGTGCCTTTGATAGTGAAATAGGACAGAAAAAAATGTAAATGCTTTAAGGTTCATGTGCATTCTCACTTTAAAACCACAAAGCCTGGCAGAGTGATTCACTAACAGTCAAAATCCCCTAAACAATTTTCTCTTTAAAAGAAAATCTAGTATTTATTTTGTGCGTCAATATAAATAACCTCTACAACTTTGTATTCATTTGTAATACACTTAAGTCTCACCAATGATTTCTGAAATGTGTACAGTTCTTGCGACTACCAGAATACAGCATCCCACCAAATTTGGGTCCAAATTTCCCTAACATGACATTAATGGCTGCAAACAGTCTCCTGACTTGGAAAAGGGTAGAGAAGCAAAATCAAATGTCTGTATACAAACTGATTTCAATAATATGCTATGAGAGTTTAATATATTAATGAAAAGGACTTTAAACAATACAATTTCTCTAAATTCAATTAGTGCTGCTCAACAGATACAGTTATGAAATATCACAATAAATATTAATGGAAGAGGCTTACACTATGCTACTCTTAATATCTTGACACACAGAAAGATTTCAGTATGGTAATTTGTTTGGAATATAATTAAAAGAGCCAATCAGGAAAGGGAAGAGCAAAGCCCCTGCAAAAATTAATTGCCCTTGATTTTTAGAAATGGTCTATGAATTTGAAAAACTTCAAAGAATTTGGAGATGCTACAAAGTCTCACTTCATATTATTTAAAAATATCACATTTTCAGAAATAGCATGCACTGCAACAGGGGCCTGTTCTAGGCATTTTCAAGAATCAGTTGCTTTATGAAAATTAGCATTTTTCAATAATTCAATTTTTAATAAGAACAAAATCTGGAGAGAAATTATGGCAATACATGAAGGTACTGATGATTTCTATTTTCAACCATAAATCATTTTATTTTTTGCTGAGGTCTGTGAATAATTTTTACTTAAAAAAAAATCAAAAAATTAATTAGAGCTATTAAGCACTATTTTACAATAAAGGTTGGCAGTACAGAACAGCTATGTACAGAACTATCAGCTGTATTCCAATTTGAACATGATTTTCATTATCAAAAGCTTTATACTGTGTGGCACCCCAAAGAGCAATCTACCCCAAATCTGGTCACAACATCAGGACAAAGTCTAGACCCAGGTCGCCTCTGTATATATGTACTTGCCAACTCCAGGTATTATGAATGTTTTGGTAGAATACTTCACTGAGATGGCTTAGAGTGCCCATGGTTAAATGCACAAAAATATCAGCCAGTTTAAGGTTCTAACTTGCTTTCATTCAGGGAAATTTCCTCTGAAACCTGAAGGTTTATGCATTTCTGTTCCGCAGGGCTGTGGCATGTCATTTGTGTAAGGCATGAAGACAGATAACATCCTTTAATAACTAACTTGTGCCAAATAAACAGGGAGAACATTTAATTCCATAGGACCACAAGGTACCCCGCTGATGTAACTCATCTACACCCACGAGCCAGCCAGAGTGACTTATTCTACACTCTCAAGGGGATACAGCCACTTGCAGGCTGATCTGTTAGCTCCAGCCCCCACACTCAGAGTAACAGAACACCACTAAAAATACAGATCAAAGAAACACAGCACGCCACGATCCTTAGGAAATATAACCAAAAATACTTTAAAATCACAACTAGCATTTAGACAACGTGCTCAGTTTAATAATAAGGGTGACTTTTATTATCATGGTGCCCAGGAGCTCCAGCCACCTAACCAGGGCTCCCATTATGCCAGAACTGCGCAACACGCAAAGGCACCATTTTGGCATAGCTTCTTCTGTGGCACTTCAGCCCCCAAATGAGGCTCTAAAGCTGCAAAAATTGAGCAGGGAGCAGGAGAGGCACAGAGCCAGGGGCTGTTGCCAGCTGGCCTCAGTGGAGGCCACGGCTCCCGGAAAAAAGCCGCCTGCGCTGGACCGCCGGCCCCGTGCGGGCACCAACAGGAGGTCGCCCACCAGCCGCTGGCTCCCTGCAGGAAGGGTGGGAAGAGCAGATGCTAGCAGGAATACTTTAGCAGTGCAAACAGGAGCTCGAGTTCCCCTTCCAGGTTTTAGCTTTCGATCTCACTGCGTACTTTGTGACAAAAGCTGCACACTGTGCACGGCTTTTCCCACCAGGGATAGGTGCGCTAGAGCAATCCTCTAGCCACAACAAGCACAGGGGAGGATGGGCTTCAACTTCAGTGCTACCTCTTGCCTGACTGTACAGTGTAAAGTTCCCATGACCCAGACTGACAGAAAAAAAAATAATCCATTTCAGCTGAAACACAGTTTGTCCAAAAAAAAAAAAAAAAAAAAAAAAAAAAAGAAAAACCAAACCCCACCAAAAAAACAACAACCCAAAAACCCTGTCTCATAAGATCCACATTACGGCTTCTAGGCTGTGGAAACCAGAGCAACCTTTCGCAAACATTTCTAAGAGGCTCAAAGCAGGGGGAACTTTGTCCAAAATGGAGGAACTAACCAGCAGGATGTAGGACAGCTGATTTCAGTGCCAGTTCACACACTACCTCCCCCACCTTGCAGAAGGTACAAGGGTGTTTTAAAAGGCTTCGGTTCTCCAGCAATCCAAACTACCTGTACCAACCCCAGGACAGCACCAGGCAGCATGGGGAAGAACAAAGCTGCTGGGGGACTACATCTCTTGGTGGGTGGCCCTGGCCCTGCCATGCTTCCCCAGTGCCCTCAACCATAGACCAGCAGCACAGCAGGAGATTAAGCCCTTTCAGCATCACTTCACTTCCCCAGGTTGTGCTGCTGGAGATGGCAGAGGCCTCCAGCCTCCCAAGATCATACAACTGATTTAGGCAGGAACAAGGCATGGGCACGGTCCTGCAGAACTAAACTCCCTTTGTTTGGTTCTTGTTTTCAGGACTCCCGACCAGTTCCAGGGGCTGTGCTAACGGACAAGTGGTGCCCGATGGAGAGAAGGTTACATGCAATTTAGGTTTTAATTCAGTGAGAATCTACCTGCCCCCAGCAACAGATGCTCTGGTACTAATAGGAAAACAAGTTTATGCAAATTAAAATATTGTGGTTTTAATCACTTGATCCAATCTATTTACAAGCTGGGTTTATTATTTTCTGCTAATTGTGAGGCTGTGGATCCATCTGACTTTCCTAGGCAAGAGTGCCAGTTAAAGCACTCTTGCCTGCCTTGACACCTGACACACAGCTCCATTTCCCAGACCTCTGCTGCTGCCCATGTGGTGTTCACAGGGCGATTTGTGCAGTCACACAGGGAAGCAGACTAGAGAACTGATCCAAGAGTCTGAGGGGAAAGAAGGAAGAACCTACACAGAAACAGAAAAGGGTTTTTTTGTTTTCATCTTCATCAGTTCACCAGTCTGATTCACCGTGCAACTGTATGAATATTTATGCTAACACAGCATAAGGGTGGGAATAACATGCAACAGAGAACTGAGAAGCCCTAGCCCCAACAGCACTAAACCACAGGATGGAAACAGGAATTGTTTATCTTTCTCACAGACTAGCATGTTCATACTGGGCATCACAGTACAGCTCCCTCAGTATTAACAGGTTTGTTCATTCCTGGCTAGGAGAACAGAATGTCAAAAGAAAAAAGAAAAAGGGGCTGCCCCATGCTGAAACCACCCACCCTGGTGTAGTGATGGTCCCTTGCTTCCATGTCACCACCCTACCTTTCCTGATGCCCATCAACCCTGTGTTAGTGGCACAACCAGCACCACCTCTAAAGACACATAAGTCATCTCTTCCTTTAGAAGACAGTGAGAAGTGGCACAGATGGAACACAGCGTACATACACACGTTCCCCACTGTGGTTCCTGTCAGCAGAGTGGATAGGGGAAAGGGCAGGACTCTGGCCACACCAGGAACACCATAGTCAAAGCCCTGTGCTTCTAGGACCAAAGCTTGCACAGCTGCACATAGTCCAGCTTATTTTCTAAGAACCAGCATGCTGCTAGTCGAAGAATGGTACCCTTCAGCAGCATTAAATTAAGTGAGGCAGGTAAGAGATATTCGGTTCAACAAGACCTAGACAAAAACAATAAAGTGCACAAACGTGTCTGGACACAATCTATGTTACATAAATATCATAAAAACTCAGAAAAATAATTTCTCTTGAACACTTGTCAATATCAGAAGAATATTCTACAGAAGAAAAAAAAGTGTTCTTGGAAAACCAGGTTGGTGCACTGTTCTGAGTTGTATGCAAATGCTTATTGTTCTTTGAGGGAACTGCAAGGTGCCTGGTGATCCTGAGAAAAGTGACAGCCTGAAGCCTGTTGAACTGAGCCCAAAGGGAGGTCCTGGCCCTCCCACCAGATGGGCTGGGGTATTTTCAATGTTCTTTTCATTGATGTGGACACCAGGCAGTCACACAGACAGTGGTATCAATTCTAGATAAATCAGCTGAAAATGAACATTAACAAGAACACAAACAAATAACAAAACCAGCCACACAATAAAAGACTTAAAACATCCCAAAAAACCCAAAAGCCTTTTCTTAAACCCAGTGATCAAATCCTGGTGCCCACACTGCAGTTCCAACAAGCTCACATGTGTTAGCAACTTTTCTCCCATCACAACAATATCAGACAACAGCTCTCATCAGACAACAAGCCAAAAGCATATGAATTCAAACAGGTATTAAAACTATGAATGTTTGCCAACTGCAGTACCTTTCTGGAGCGGGGCATTGGTGTCACATTCACTTGTCTAAGAAAAACAGCAGTAACTTCTGGCCATCAAAACTTCTAAGCCCTTAATTTATCAAGATTAAAGTCTACCAATCAAAACCCCAGAGATTAAGGTTGAATTATATATAAAAAAGACTTCAGCGTTCTAAAACATATTCTGACATATTATGCTTTTAGCAATAATTACATTATGGGACATGTGTTTGACACTTATTTTTTAGTGTTCAAAAAAATATTTCAGTTGTTAGCTCTTTGCCATCTGTTTCCCATCATTATTTCATTAAAATAGTTTTCATCTCTCTTACAGTAGAAGAGCAAGACTGCTTTCTGGCTGACTAGATTATCATCTCCTACTTAAACAGCATCATTCCAGCCTTTTTTTTTCCCCCTTCCATTTATTTTTTAGAGGCATACACACCTCCTTCTCAACTCCCCCCGGCAAGGGCTAACAAAGCAAGCTAGTTAAAACCAGCCAAATACATCCCCTACTCTTCACCTGTCAAGAACACTTCTCCAGAGTCTCTGAGGAAAGTCAAATAACTCATCAGCTGTAAAAAGCATGGGGGGTTTCCTCTTCCTAAAGAGAAAACTTACACTTGAATACATCTTGGATGAAAACCAAGGTCCAGTGTACAATATGTAAGTTACACCACACAAAACAAGGTTCCCAGGAAAAATACTAGAGCTCAGTAGCTTACAGTGCTGTGAGAACCTAGGCAGGGGTGAAGTCGCCCACATAGAAGGAAGAGGTGGTTTCTGAGCAGTTATCAGGAGCAAGCACAATAATTCTTACCTGGAAAATGCTGTTTGCAGCTGCTCACCGATTTGTCAGCACACACGCTGCTCTCGCCTCATGATTTATGATGCTCTCTCCAGCACTGAGACTTCTATTACTGTCCTCGTTTATTGCCTGCAGCTGTCATTCTCACCAACAATTCTACAGTTGTTTGTAGGTGAGGTATCAAAGGTATTTAGTGTGCACCTAGAGACGCAATTTTAATCAAACCTACTCACAGGCAGCATTTAAATGTTAGAACAGCTGCACAGAGTGCAGCAATTAATGTGAACTTGACCAACCAAAATTATGACAGCCAGAAACATTTACTCATAAATGCCTCAAAAGGAGAGACGTCCAACAGGCCTGTGAACACCTGCTGATTTGTAAATGAAGATAAAAATAGTACCTATAGATCACAAAGTCTTCCGACGGGTATTTGAATGAACAATAAATATTACCACAAATTCAGCAATTTCACTTTCTAAGGCCAAAATGTCAATAAGGCAGTAAGTGTAGCTACACGTTGTATACACCATGTATTTTTTGCAGCCAGCTATTTTCCCCTTAGACTAGTCAGGTTTTCCAGCATCTCCTAAAAAGCTGCTGAATCTGCCCAGTTTAGAATAACAGCAGTGGAAGGGGAAGCAGATTTTTACATCCAACAATTCCAGTTTTAAAGATCTCAGTGTGTTTCCTAGACATTAAAATTTTGCATATCAGAAGTTTTGACCCACTGCAGTCCTTACTTAACGTTTTGAGGAGCCACAAGTTGCTCGATGATTTGAAAGAGAGCCGAGCAGTGTTATTAAGTGTGACTACCAATTGCACCACGCTGCTTTGAGGAAGGGTGGCAAACAGCCTCCATGGGTGAACTGGACCTACCACCACCCAACATGGTGTAAAAGCACAACAGAATGTAAAAAAGAAGTCCTGGAGCTAAGTCTAATAGTACTTTCATGTGTACTCTAAAGCTCCAACTCCTTAAGTCAACCAATTATAAGAGCATCTCTGTTCATTTAGTAACTTTATAGTGCTTATGATCCAAAATGAAACCTGAAAATACAAACCCTAAACAAGGTCCAAAAGGCAGATTTTGCAAAATAGTGCAAGTTAATTATTATTTAAAATTATTCTACAGACTTGGCTTCTGGTGGCTGAATATTTTAAAGACTGACAATCCTGAATCAGTCTACTCGGTACTCTAAGCACTGAAATCCACTTTCTGTATTGGAGGCTCTGTTCCTCAAGACTATCCATGCTGCACAGCTTGAAAATGGCACTCAAGGCAAAAATAATTGTGAATTTACAATCAAAAGGTAGCCTGAAGGTCATCACTGTCACAATCAAGCTTGATTTATAGTTGAACAGATAGTGTCAAAATATAAACTACAAATTAAACACACAACTCTCTAAGTGGAAAAATTATGATTTTACTATATCGTGATAAAGTACCAAAGAACCTCTGGTGTTTTTAAGTTGTTAATACCTGCAATATATATTGAGTGATCCTATTATCTCTCCATGTTCTAGTCCCTTCAGCCAAGATGATGGGGTCACATCGAGAGAAGCGTGCAGGCAGCAGTGTGCAGTCACTAACTGTGAGTGCACATCAAACCATTAGCTGGTGTACAACAGCCTGCTTTCAGGTTAACAAACAAAATCTGCTTTTAAACAGAGCACTAACTGGAGCATATTTCAGAGTTCAGGAATATATGACCTTGAAACTATTCTGAGGATTCATGTTAGCAATTTAAATCCACAATAAACCATTTGTCTTCCCATAACATTTATTAGGAAAATAGGTCTGAATTGGTTATATATATTAAGGAGAAAAACAACCCATCCTGCAAAAGCTGACCTCGCCTATGCTGTTAAACTTTTAATTTATTTTTTTTTTAGATTTCAGATTTTACTTTACTCCCTAACCCCTTCCTCTATTTAACTGGAGAATGTGTATATTTGGGTGGATGTAACATATGTATAGGGAGTATATGCAGTAGGTTCATTATGTATGTTACACTAGGAAAACATTTTCGGTTTAACTAGTCGCTCCACTCCTCTGCTGTGAATGGTCCATCCAAATGGAAAAAGTTGCATCCAGCTACCTGGCACTCACCTGATGTGACTGCAATGCACAGCTGTCTCTGAAAGTCAGAGCCAGAGGATTCTTACTATTGTAAGCATACTCATTCCAGTCACTCCAAAATTGGAGAAACAAAACCAAACAACAAAAAAACCACCCAAAAACCCCAAGCAAACAAATCACCCCTCACAACCACCACCCACAAAACCTCCATACAACCAAAAACTTTACACTTCCTCCATGTATTATTATCCCCATTTTTCTTAGTAGTAGACTGGCAATGGTGGAGGGAGGGAGAGGAAGTTGTTCACCTTTTTTCCCCCCCAAACTTACACAGCAGAAAGGTCATTTAAACAATAATTGTTCTTAGGTTTAAATGCAGATACACATCCTATCCTCAGATGATGTCTTTAGGACCTGATCACTCAAGTATGTGTGTATGGTTCTTCACTGACAAACCACCTGACTCCTCTACTTGTGCAACTTGTATTACTCATAAGAAATCCTTGGCAGAGGCAGACCAACATATGTTAATTACTGGGTTGCATTATGATAGGTCTAACATCTTGTTTCTCATCCAGGGTTTTAAAATAAATGGAAACAACGGTCTCTTTGGTTATAAAAGCACGTATTTTTTGTATCTCAGGCTAAAAATATTCTACGTTAAAAACAGAAATAGATCAACTGCCAGAGAATTCCTGCCTCTTCAGCGTTACTTTGGGGGGTTTTATCCTTATTAAACAATGAAGACAGGCAAAGAGAGGTTGGTATATGTGCGTTCACCTTTAATTTGCTACGAACTATTCTTAAGTTGGGTGTAACAGTGAAAAGGGAAGCTTGACACCCCAATCTTTTGCTCCTTCTATAAACAGTTTTTCAGGTAAAGTTGGCTGCCAGTTTCTACAGCAAAGTAAAGTATAAATTCATGAACACTGAGGGGCATGACTAGGGCAAATATATACTTTAAAACAGATTTTTCATATGACAGGAGATATACACTATATTTCTTCATTTTATGATTTAATAGACTGGGATATTGCTATGACATAATGCTGGCAACATTACAAGTATTTTTTATTTACATTTGTCTTTATTGAGAAAGAGGCGTGGAGGGCCATAGCTGCAATTTCAGACAAAGGGCTAAGACTCTTCACTAACATGCTATTTCTTTTTGGGTGACCAAATTCAAAGTTTTAAATCTGAATTTCAAATCATATGACACCATAAGACTGTCAGAATCATTAGAAGTTTGGTTTCAAAATACTAATATTTTAAATTTAAGCACTGGTACAAGACTTTCTTTCACAAAAGGTTTTGCAAAACGTTCATGCATTGAATAAATAATTAGACATGCATTTAGGATACAAAACCTTTGAGAATAGTGAAAACAGTCTCAGAAGTTTAGGGATTTTTTTTTTTAAAAAGTGATTAAACAAATCTGTCACTCACCTGGGACCAAACACCTACTGGGCATCATCCTTTCCTCCTTCCTTACCCAAGGCTTCCTGCGCTGGGCGCCGCGCAGAGGCGGCACTGGCCCCTGCTCTGAAGGCAGAGTGCCAGCCAAGAAGCTCCAGCCAGGAGCAGACAGATGGTGGCCAATAAGGAAACTATCACGCCGTCTTAGTCACCATGGCAGAGCCCAGGCGCTGCACAATAGCAGCCCGACTATCATCTACTTTACTTCTCATTTCAGCTCATTAATATGTTTACCTGCATATGCCTAGTGCTCCCAGCTATAGGCAAGCAGACACGAGAGCTCTATTTGGTGTACCAGTCCAGCGTTGCATGCGGCTTGCAAGGATCCATCACAGCCGAGCACAGAGCTAAAGGCTCTAACCTTTGGATTTTATAATCCAAAGGTTATAAAATACTGCCTTAACCCCAGCATACTAACCATGGCTCCGTAGGAGCAGTGATGCTCTAGGCTAGCTAAGAGATGACATACCAAACTCTTAAAAATAGATGTTCAAAGGACCAATTAGTTAACAAAAAAGAAATAAAATAATCCAACAGATGAATCCTAAATTTCATGTATTTCTTAATTTATTTAGAGATAAAATAACCTTGGTATTTTGCTTAAGGATAAGACAAGGAGCAGAGTTCTGAATCTAAGGTGCCCATCTGTTTCTCCGCAACCAGTTCCTCGAAGCCAGGCTCTGAACCCTCCAGAAGCAGCCACCACCTCCTTCTCTCCCCTGCAGACTCTACACCTCTCAGGCACTTTTCAAGTGATTACTTTACAAAGAACAATCTTTTGTGAATACAGGTAGAATAAAAATGATTGCAAATATTTTCAGAACCCATTTTCATTAAAAAAGGCTCTGAACTGCTAACCATTCACAGCACTGCCCTTTGCAAAGCCTCTGCAAAAAGAACCACCGCTTTGCCCAAGCCTGTGCAGCACCAAGCACCATCTGCTCTGTGCCTCAGGGGGCCTTTCCACACTCACAACCTGCACAGCTCCAGCCAGCACCACCGGCAGTGGAGTCCAGCAGCTCCACACTCCCTGCCATGCATATCGAGGACAGGGCAATTTCATGGGACTGCTTTAAAATATGCATCTTCTGTCCTGCTGCTGATTCCTTCTGAAATATAAACAAGCTTCAAACGGCCATATCTTTACGTGCAACTCATACCCAAGGGTCACTCAGAATGCAAGGACTGGTCTCCAGGGGAAGCATTTATAACACTCAGACAAGTCCAAGTATGGCATTGTTCTCATGTAAGCTGTATCTTTGCTAAACATCAGGATTAAGTATTTGTTTTTAACAAACATTTCAAAGGTTCCCCTGGATTAATTCTGCACTCTGTCTCTTGCTGGTCACCACCAACAGCTGCTGTTTCACGGGTCCTTTGGTAAAGAATATCAAGGCCGACTGAAACAGCGACGCCTGAGTTGCACATAAATAAGCAGGTGCCCACTGCAGAGGTGAGATTCTGCTTATCAGAGCTTGAAGCCCTTCTGGGTATCCACCTTCCCATGCAAGTTCTGTCCCTCTGCTGCTGCAGAGCCCAGAGCAGCAAGGTCACAGAGACCCCTAGTTTCTCCATCCTTCCAGTCTCACCCCAGAGCAGCTGGGGCTGGGGAGTGAAAGCCAGTGCTGAGCAAGGCTCAGCCTTCCTCTCCGAGGGCTCCCCACAGCCACAAGAATTGTTGTGGCAGAAGCAGGTTCAGCCTGAGCAAAGTCGAGGGCAGATGATTGGGAAAGGACACATCGCCCACATGCTTACATCACCAAAAAGCTGCAGGAAGAGGATGTGAGCCCAAGTGTTTTAACTTGCAAGGCTGATTTAACCAAGTCTGAGAGGGCTCTGCTAGTGACCCAAAATAACTTATCCTTACATAACACTGTTATGATTTTAATGTGTGAGATGTCAGAGTTTTACAGTGCCAAAAGCCAAAGCTATGCATTCATTTGGAAAGCTAGTAGGCTCTCATCTCTAATGGTATCAAACTCCAGCTGGACTGCAACCCAATACTTTTTAAAACAGTGATGTCAATTTTTGGAGAATTCTCACGCTTGAAAGGACAGAGAAAGACTCAAGTACAGTTCCTGAAACAAACTGCTTAAAGAAGGGCTGATAGCTACTTTAAGTCTCAGCAAGTGAGATATCAGAGCGGCTATTTCAGAAGCAAGAAAGAAGGGACTTGTCAATGGGATGAAGTTGAACACTAGTTTGTAGAGAAAGAGTCTCAATAACACAACATACATTGAGTTAGCCTTTTCAGTCACAGAACTGCTATCCACATTTGCACACATGTCTCTACCCCAACAAAGCATCCTGATTTTCTGTGAAACAGAGAAACTAATGTTTCATGGTTCTGTAAAGCACCTGAAGGACAGCAAACGGAGTATGCAGATAGTCAGGATCCCAAGAGCATGTACAGGATGACCATTCACTGGGCTGGAGTCTTTTTAGAACAAGCATTTTGGTCTTTAAAAAGAAGGAAAAATAAAGCTTAATCAAATGTAAAGTGCATTAACCTGTGCTAACTGAAGGAGGGAAGAAAAGCTTTCTTTGGAAAGGCTTGGGGGAAGCTTTGAGTAGCTGTAATGGAGACCAATATGAGCTGTATACCAGCTGTAAAGAAGTTAAACTTCTGTGATCCCACTGCTGGGAAAAGGTTTATAAGCATTAAACAAACACAGAATTTACAAGAACGACACCAAGAGACTGGGTAGACTGCCTGACAACCATATCACTCTTCTTCCCCCTGCAAACCTGTGGGGTAATAAACCCTTCCCTCTTTCGT
>NW_008677579.1:0-6180 GCF_000695815.1 Acanthisitta chloris | reverse complement strand
GGGGGGGGGGGGGAGATGGGACGACGAGGGAGATAATCAAACGGGTCTTCCATTCACCAATGAATACATTCTAGTTTTAAAATTAAGTGACAGTACTTGTTGTCAAACTACCTTCAGGAACTTGTATTTTGCAACGGATTTTACGCAAAAGCATTCTCTAAGAAAATTTTCATGTTTACAATGCTTTTTTGACATTTACAACAGCCAAAATCTTAGAGACATGTGCAATACAAAGGAAAACTAAGGTTTAAGTGAAAGCAATGACATGTAAGATATTTCTTATGTTTCAAACCACTTATGGAGCATCCCACCGTCTGGCTGCATGAACAGAAGTGCTGTTCAAACTGGGTGCACAGGCAGTGGGACAGCATGTCAGCAAGTTTCTTCAAGCAAGTCGCTGTAGTTGGAGGGGTAGGGATCCTGCAACTGAAGGCACAAACCTCTCCCCCCTACCACTCAACTCTTGTGGTGATTTTTCCCCCATGTGTCTCACCCCTCTAAAATAACCAAAAGCAGATGCTAACCTGTGAGCTGGAGGATGCCCATCTACCAGGTGGCTGCTGGACAATGCCTAAGAGAACAGCGTATGGGAAGGGGCTGAGTTTCAGTGACACACAAAAGAAAAGTTGTAAAAACACCTTACAGGCTTAAGATGATTTCTGCTTTTGGTGAGGTAGACTAGGAAAACCCTTCCTGTCAGTGTGAGACCAGGCAATTTCCAAGGAATCATAGACTTTTAGGGGTTGGAATGGACCTTACAGACCATCTAGTCCCAACCCCCTTCCATGGGCAGGGACACTTCCCCACTAGACCAGGTTGCT
Source organism: Acanthisitta chloris (assembly GCF_000695815.1). Lineage (NCBI taxonomy): Eukaryota > Metazoa > Chordata > Aves > Passeriformes > Acanthisittidae > Acanthisitta > Acanthisitta chloris. Next base: position 5,359 of record NW_008677579.1, on the reverse strand, counting down.
CAAGGCCTCATCCAACCTGGCTTTGAACACTGCCAGGGTTGGGGCAGCCATCGCTTCTCCAGGCAACCTGTTCTTTATGGTAAAAAACTATTTTCCAGTATCTAACCTGAACTTCCCCTCCTTCAGTTTGAACCCCTTACCTCTTGTCCTATCATTGCATTGAAGTCCAATTTCAAGCCTTTTCAAGCACCAGCAGTATCAGCCTCAGGACTGCCCTGCACTTCTCCCCTATCCCACAATGCCCTTATTTACACAGTAGGCCTGTATTCAATCAGTTCATCTGATTTTGGAATGGGTGTTCAAAAACAAGAGGGGAAGAGAAACCTGCACTGCAGAATTTACTGACAGAGATACAGAGGTGTGTATTTCAGAGTAGCCTAAAAGACTCTGCTGTTCTCAGAGGGAATCAGGAATATAGCCAAGAAACAAGCAGATACTCATCAAGGGAACTGTTTTTGCTACTAAATAGCCAATTGAAGCCCCTACTATTCTGTCATATATCTATGTCACTGCGGTCTCAATAAATAACACTTTCTGATTAGTTATGAGACTATCTAGCAATCTCTGAGAGACAGATACCATTCACTTTGCCAGCTGATCAGTCATTGGAGCCCTGAAGTCTTGAAGGAATAAAAAGCTAAATAAATCCAAAATACAACACAAACTCTTTGCCAAGGTATTGCTTTTTCTCTTACTCCTCAGACATATGTTTTTACCTAATCAGCAAAGATGGCAAATGGTATTTCATACCACAAAGAGCTGCAATATGAACGGGGCAGAGTTCCTCCATATTTGTGCATTAGATGAACCAGACAGTATTCTCTAGTTAATGCTATCCAGACCTAGCTGACTACTAAACTAAGTCACCAAAAGAGTTTACCAGTTAACCAGGCAAAGAGTTGAAAACATAAGAACAAGTAAGATTCGAAGAAAACCAACTAAAGACAACATTTTCCATACTGGTTTTGCATGATGCTATCTGACGCACCATTCTGTGGCTTTCATTCTCATGCTACTTTTGACAACAAATACATATTATCTATATATTAAAGTTGTTCCCCTTTCTGATGTCAGACCCACAGCAGTGCTGCTTTTCCCTGGGAAACAGAAAGGCTTATGGCAACTACAGTCCCTCTGTGCTCGCAGCCAATACTGACTACCAAGAAATTGGAATATAGCTCTATGGGGAGAGGTTAACACAACTGGCTCTGGGTCAGGCAGCTGGAGGATCACCTGGGGAGGTTTCACAGGACTGAGGGATGTCTTGGCATAAGGACATCAGTTTCATAAATCAGGTCTCCACCATTCACTGACGTATAAATATTAAGCTAGGAAAAACAAACAAACCAACAAACAAACCAACAAAAATCAAATAAATAACTCCTTGAGACAAACAATGAGCAGTAGAGGTAATCCAAATCCACAGGTTTATGAAATTTCCACTGGTTTGTAGCACTGTGCATATAAATGGGTTTTGAGCAATTTCTTTTCCTCCCTCCTCCCCTCCCCAGGGTTGAGCCAGGAGCCTTCTTGCTTAACTTCAGGAATCAAGTCAAAGCTGCTATGTAGAGTCAAAACAAATGCTGGATTACCAAGAGATATGCTTCCCACATTTATCTTAATGGAATGTTAATGTGATAGCTTGTATGTGACTACCTCAATATTAACACACCAGAAAAAATACAAAACAGCTCGATCTATTGAATTATCTGTGGAAAGGACAGAAGTCTTTTATCAAGCATAGATATTTCACTAGATCCTCAATCTTATTTTAAAAAAGCATCAACCATCACCCACCAAAAAGGATTATTTGGCTGTTTCAAGATTCAGTACAGGAGTACAAATTACTTCCTCTATTCTCTGCTGCAGTTCTAAAAAGTATAAGCAACTGATGGAAACTACAGGTAGTCCAGACAAACGATCACGTATGAAAGCCTTCAGAAGGGCAAGTTCTTTAAGAATGAGACATCCCCTGCGGCGTGACTTAATTTCTATTGACACTTACAGCAGAAATTATATAGAAAGTGATTTTGTCTAAGAACAACTTTGGGTTTTTCTACTAGATACCAAATACCCATAGAAATCTGCCCTTCTCCATTAAAGGGAAGTGCAGAGGCACTGTACTGAAGCCTGCAAACCTCATCTTTGCAGGCAGTGTAAACTTCAGGGTATCTTAAACAATTAGAACCAAAAATAACACGTAACAAGTGTAAGACCATCTCCCACTCTCATAATACACTACTGCCTCCAACAGTCTAGCTGTGGAGATCCATTATAACCCATTGCCTGGACATTTCACTTGCAGCCTATATCCCCTTTATATCAGTCTAACATTAGCCAAGCTGAATGCTAGCGATCATGTGAAACCCAATGGAAATAAAGAAATAGAAAATCGCTACAGAAGAATTTTCTGCTTTTACAATAAGAAGGGGGGAGGGGAAAAATCAATATGGCAAAACAATCTTTTGTTTTTAAGCCAAAGACACCATTTTAAAGCAGAAATGATTTCTAATACCACTGACAGCCTCAACTTGTCATCACCAGGAAAACTTACATACACTTTGAGTGAAGACATGAATTAAGTGAAAAGAAAATGTACAATATCTGAACAGAGGTATATCTGTGGTGGCTCGTTTGTGATAATCTGTATTGATGTCTTGTTTACTGTGCTTCCCCAGAAAACATACCTAAATGGATAAAGAGGGCTTGTGTTCCTTGTCCCAGAACAGACAGTTGACAAGAACAAGCATGAACCAACTCTAAACTCTTCAGCAATATTCTTGCCACTCTGCTGTAATACAGGATAGGATTTCACAAAAAATTGTTCTAACTAGGAGCGAACAAATCAGCCAATTGCATAGTGGTCAAATTTTTTACCACAGGCATTAACGGCAGTCCTACTTATTTATGAGAAACAGCCTTCCCAGGTAAAGCCATAACAATCCAAGCTCACTCCTCCTGCAGCATTTGATCACCCACGTCGTTAGAGCAGCACGGCAGGCACTGCGAGTTCCTGGCCAGCCACTACCTCCATTTCTCACAGTCACATTATCTTCTTTGTGACTGGAAAAAGGCTGGAACCCTGTTGTTATGAAACCTATCAACAACTCTTCCTCCTTTCTCAGATCTATTTTTCTTCATTTTCAGGAGAGAAACCAGGCTTTCCAAGCTGCTAGTACAAACATCAAGTTGCTAAAAACCAGCCAACATTGTCTCCAACCATAGTATCACTGATGTAACCCCCATCCGTGTGGGTTTGGGCTGTTGGTTTGTTGTGGTTTTTTTCAACAGAAAACCTTTGGAGCCCATAAAAGTGGAAGAGATTTGGGACAAAGGGCAAGCAACTCCCAAGTTATGAATGGAAACATGCTACAAAGCCTCCTTTCCTTTCGACCCCTTGTAACTGCTGGTGATCAGGACAAATCTTCCAGATGCTGCAGAAATTGATCCATTCTCTTTCATGGGTTTCTTGAAATATTCTAAAACCAGAATTGCATGCCATACCAAGATCGTAGTTTTATTTCATCTCAGGAAGCACAAAACACTCTGTACATATACACAGCAACTCACTTCTTTCCTGAAACAAAGTTTTCATTGATCCTTGCCACAGACTCAATTATTGTTTCTAATCATGATCAACATTTATTTAAGGTATTGTGGACTGTAAATAATAAAAGCATCTGTCCATGTTGACATGAACGTCATTGGCAGGTTAGATACCTATATCAGCTGGTCCCAAGGGCGTTCTTTTTAAATTTGGAAAGCACAAAGTAAATTTAAATTACAATTTACACAATAATCTTTAAATCAGCCACCTTTTGAGGCAGTGTTATCTTGAGTAGATAAAAATCACAATCTGTCAATTCAATCCCAGGAAATTCTTCATTGTTTTAAAACATAATCCTAAAGACACTTTTTTTAAAAGGTTTTTTTTCCTTTTTTTCTAATGCAGTGGATTCTGCAAAATTCCTGGTCCTCTTTGCACCCATGGGGAAAAATAATCCTCCTCTTGTGATGTGGCAGTTATAGATATACATGTAAAAAGAGCAGAAATCAAGACATTTTAAGACAACATTTGAAAAGGTAAAAAGAAAAAAGATCCTTGACTATGGGATAATTAGGGGATTTCAAGTCATGTTTTCCATAGCCTCACTTTAAAAATAAGCGGCCTTTTCTTTCTCTGCTTCCCACCCCAAACTCTGAGGCAAACAGTCACCAAATGCACTCAACTAGCCTCAAAGTCACACGTGCTCCATTGCAGACCTTGCTTTCAATGTCTCTTTTGTTTGATGGCCAGTGTTTCAACATCCTCAACTTGGAACAGAAAAAGATCAGGGCAAGTCTTCTGGCACTCACAGACCTGCACCAGGCCCCGCCAGGAGAAGACTGATGCCACAGTACATTTCCCCCAGTCGAGAGAAGGAAGTAGAGCCAACTACGACAATCCAAGACCAAGGATGTTTGTCAGAGGGATCCTTCTCCCAAAGGTGTTTAGCTTTGCTATATTCCTCTATAAAACTTCTCTGCTGGTGCTGGTAATACTTTTGAGTTATCCACTGTGCCATGGTACTGCCCCAGTACCACGATCTGAACAGGTTCCCACAAGTATGAGGTTTTAGCCATACACTGCAACATAGAGACATTTTTTCCTTCCCCTCCTGATTTTGCTTCACCTCTTGGTTACCCCCAGTGCCCTCACACCCGCCTGCCACCCTCACTCCCCTGCCGGTGGAGGAGAGGCTGCACCATTAACCTTCCAGTGTGCAAGGCCAAGGTCCATACCACAGCTAGAGAAAAGCTGTTGCTAAAGATTCCTTAAAAGCTTTGGCACTTCAAGGCAGTTGGAACTACTCAACCAGAGCTGGGAGCCAAAGCTTTGCCACAGCATTAATGGGCTTTTGCCCTTTTAAATTTTATAAGCCTGTCGCCTTTCTGATGCACACAGTTTTATTCAGAGCCCTAAAAGGCCATTTCATATTTAAAAGAAAGCTTGCATAGGTAGCACCCTAAAACTACTCCAGGTCATTCATCTCCCCAGCACTCCTACTGTCTCTTAGGAAACCTTTGATAGAGCATTTGTTCAGGCTGCCAAGTTAAATCCTCTTCTCTCGTGTCAATGCATTGAAAAAAGCGGTCAGAACACCAGCTTCACTCAGGCCTGCTGAAGTAAATGGAGAAAACCAATTCCTCTGGCACTACAGAGCCATTATGCCGTTTGCAGATTATTAACTGAAGCACAAAAACACACACACCGCGCACGAACGGACGACAGCGCGGAGCTATGCCTTAAGTTCGCTTCGGTCTCGCTAAACTGACGATACGGCCGCGATCTGCAGCAGCTCGTGCAGCTGCCGGGGCC
>NW_008677578.1:0-1235 GCF_000695815.1 Acanthisitta chloris | reverse complement strand
AGCCCAGCCCCTGCCAAATGAGGCTGCAGGCAGGCAAGGCATGCAGAGAACTCAAAACTGGGATATCGAGATTGGCTCTTCTGGCATCTCTGTTTCGAGGCGTAAATTATCCCAAGGGCTGCAGGCTTCTGTCTCCACTGGAGAGGCACTGTGCTCACTGGTGTCTCTGAAGTTGTAAACATCATTGTGAATCCCCAGGGATTCATGTGCCATTTCCCAAAGTGAAGTGCTTCCCTATTGTTTTCTGGGAGTCTCTGGAGAGACGTGCCTCTGGCTTCAAGTGGGTTTTGAGTAAGTCCAGGTCAGACACGCTTCGTTTTTCTGTCCTTCGCGATGGGCTACAAAACCCAGCAAGAGTCGGGTGCACTTGTATGCTTTCTGTTTGCTGTCCACAAGGGCTTTGATCTGATGGAAATGCATCGGAAAGAGAAGGGGGGACACTGGGATCTGGTGGCTGTCCTGGCTACTGAAATGTTTCAGGATCCTTGACTGTAAGCTACGCAACAGTGCATCATGTCATTCCCGAACCAGAGATGCTCACCTGCCTCTCCTCTCTACTGGAGCTGCTTATTGGGGTCCTATAATGCTTTCCTGATGTCTTTTCCAAGTTCAGGGGAGAATCTATGTCTTTGTTTCCTTTTTCCCCTTACCTAATCTCTAACTGCTTCTTTGGAGGCCTCCTGCAGCTGCTCACACTGAAACAGTGTTCACAGGCTTGCCCAGGGACTCTGGAATACTGGGGGGGTGAGAGCTCACACATACATTAAGAGATTCAGTGCTGCTCATGGCCAGACAGTAACTGAATGGAAAGCAGCTGCCTCACTGGATGAAAATATCCAACTTCTGGCTAAGTGAATCTCAATCTCTTATCACAAACTACTGGACCAAGCCTGGGTGGCTCTCTCTAGACCAGCAGAGCAAGGCCTTATGCTGATGGTGCTTGAGATGAAAGCTTTCTTCTTGGGGTATTTCAAAAGAGCAAGTCAAATTGAAATTGGGAATTCCCAATTCCGACACCTGCTTGGTGAGCACAGCTGCCTCAACACCTTTAAACGTGCCCCATGATGGCATGTGGTACTGCTCAGCTGAAACCATCATTTTGGGGATAAAAAGCCAATTTCACTTTAGTGTTTGCAGCTTAGGTTAGGAAAAACACAGGGACGATGGGACAAGGAAGGTACCATTGTCCCCCTGACCCCAAACCCTTTTCTGTTCTTGTTTTCGTGACTTGAGCG
>NW_008677577.1:0-238 GCF_000695815.1 Acanthisitta chloris | reverse complement strand
AAGTCCATCCCACATCCCTCCCTGGCTCCATCCCATCTCCATCCCATCTCCATCCCTGGCTCCATCCAAGGTCCATCCCAACTCCATTCCTGGCTCCATCCCAGCTCCATCCCAACTCCATCCCAACTCCGTCCTTGACTCCATCCTGAGCTCCATGCTTGAATCCATCCCATCTCCATCCCATCTCCGTCCCATCTCCATCCTATCTCCGTCCCATCTCCATCCCATCTCCATCCCA
>NW_008677576.1:0-35624 GCF_000695815.1 Acanthisitta chloris | reverse complement strand
AAGTTTGCTGGGCAAAGTGTGAAACACAACGTGTAATATTTATGTAGCGTGGTTTCTAGAATGGAAATAGCTTCATTCATACATGAGAAATTTTGTTTCTATCTCCTTTCAAAGTGCACTCATAATCAGTTATGTGTTTTATGTTGGACAGGATTTTTGTGTAAATCCATAATTCTCATAAATTTGCAAAAGAAAAAAATGGAATGATTGATGGACTCCTTTCTTATCCACTCAGTACCACAAGACCTAATCCAAAATACTGTTCACAGTTAGATAAAATAAAGAACATTACTGTTTGGCCAGGATTATAAAGTGTTTTGAGATTCACAAATGATGGAGCACTGTGATTAATCTGATTTTCAGCAGTTCTCAAAGTACAATGTTCCCATAAAAGGCTGTCAGATGTTTGCACTTCTTCCTTCAGGAGTCTGCCCTGGTCTTTCAGAGTTTGCTAAACATAGACATATTTCTGAATTCAGATGAGTTTTGAAACACAATGACATGCAATGCATTGTGTTATGACCCACTTAGCGAGAGGTGCCTCTGCCCAAATTAAGGTGCAAACAAGACCACATGCCAAGGTCAGTAATATAGTAGTAATATAATAATATAGGAATATGAATTTTATTTGATTATCATTATAAATGTGAGAGACATTAAGAAAAATAAGAAAGAGTGGGGGCAAAGAGAGTGTGTGAGAGAGAGAGGGAGAGAGAGTCACCACCCATGAATCCAGCAGCATCCTGTTGGTCCATCTTCACCACAGGCTACTCAATGGTGGGGGTATCAAATCATTCTTCTGATGGTGAGGGTCCCAAATCATACTCTTGGTGGTGGGGGTCACAGGTTGCTTCTCTCGGGGTAACCACCTTAATACAGTCCAAATTCTGGGTATTCATGGAGGTTTATTCCTAATTTCCATGCATACTTCCTCAGGGTGGGGGTTTGGTGGCCACAGATACTGCCTGTCTGGGGTGGTCTTTGAGCAGTGATACGTATACGCAATTTGCCACAGTGGTAATTTTTCTTCAGATACATTAATCAGGATGTGCTAACCAGATCTTGCCTCCACCAGGTCTGGAATTAGCACAAACTCATCTCTTTTGTGCTTATCCCAAGTTGTCACCATGGTGGCTAGCGTGTCTTAGGGAGAATCCCATTTGTGGCCTTAACAGTGTTTGAGACAGACAAGGTATTCTTTAATTCCTTACAGTTGTCACCACACAGTTATTGCTGAATGATAGGAATGAGACATTAGTATTGTCTCCCTGCTTGTTGAAAAACCTAATTTCACTTCCTATCTCCTTCACAGAAGCAATCCACTCAGCTTCAACATCTTTGCCTAGCTTTGTGCAAGATGAACCAATCTTCTAAAGAGCCATCATAAATCTAATGTTTTGATTGAGTTGTAAATCACTGCTTTTGTGCTCAGAGTACCTTCAGCCTGACTCTGCATGAAGGTAGATATTAATATTTTTATATCCTAAGCTCTAAGTTATATTTTCAAGTTTTAAGGAAATATTTATACTGTATTAATAGATTTTATTTCCTAAACTGTTGCAAAAATTCAAGGAGCAAATGGTCAAGGAGCAAGGAGCAGAGGCCACAACAAAAATGGATTTTACCTTTTTTGTTGGTATCATCCATTTTTGTTGTGGCCTCAAAGTCCTAGAAAGAGACTCAAACTGCTTTTCTGTTCTTCTGTCAGCCCTCCAATAACCATTACCATTTTATAATGAATCTCTCACTTTTTTCTTCATAGATGCTTGAAATCTCCATTGCATGTGAACAACTCTCAGCCATCTCTGTTCTGTGTAGGAGGAAATATGATTCAATTATACACTGATGATGCAACAATAGCACAGATAAATTAAATTAATTGCAATAGTTATACGGCAGACTCAAGAATAAACACCTTCATGTTCCAGATGTATCAAAAGTTATAGATGTACTTCAGAATAATTTGAAGAAATGCAATGGGCAGTGCTATGTAATAGATTGCAAGAGATCTCCAGCATAATCCTTTCCTTAAAAAGGTTGCATTCTGTTGTCTTAACAGCAAATTTATTTTTCATAGAGAAACCAAAACCATGGGCAATTTGTGACTTCCAGTAGCAACAAATATTATCATCAGTATTTCACTACAAATGCACACTGTGTTTTTTTAGATGATTAGGAAGAATTTAAATCTGATTTTCTTTCATAGAAGATGCTGAAACTACAATTAAAAAAACCTGTCCATCTGAAAAATAATAAACTGTCTAAGAAAAAGGGTTAAGGACACACAAGTAAGAATAAAAGCACTACTTTTTTCATCAGTGAGTTTAATAAAACACCCTTGCATATTAGAAAGTTATGTGTTTGGAAAATATTCTCGAATTGACTAAGATAATTTAGAAGATAATTTTGAGACAAGATGAATAATTTTATTTCTTTTAAATCCCTGATTTCCTATGTTAATCTATTTTTTTATACTGTCCATTCAGAACTTACTCAGTTGAGGTCCAGTAACTTGCTGAATATTTTTTCCTGCTTTTTGAACATTTCACACAGGATGTGCCCATGGTACAGGGATGCCCTAAGAGAGGTAGACCCAGGTCTTGTTGCAGCTGAAGCTAATAACTTTCCTGTCTCCTGGCAACTATGGTCCAGCTGTTTCATACCTACAGAAGCCTCAGTAGTGCAGAGTTATGCAGAGGCTGAATGAATACTCCCAGTTTCTCAATAACAATTTCATATGTGTGTGAAATTTGGCTTTACAGTAATATTGATGGGTAACACTTTGTTAACACTGTTTTTCTGTGGTTGGAAAAAGAAATTATCAAGAATTATGTCTTTAAGAGATCCTGGCATGAAACAGTTGTATTTAGTTATTACCATGCAGAGCCATAATCAGTTCTGGCAAAGAGGATGGGTGAGGACTGCTTAACTCTAGCTGATCATATACTGCAACCTTTGTGTTTATTACTTTCTCTAAAGAGATGCTATGACATTTTGGTCTTGTTTATAAACAGCTATGACTACAAGGTTGCAATTATTTCTAGGATGTACTCAGTGGGAAGAAGAAGGTATGGTTGATTTGAGGAACTCTGGGTTTGATCAAATTCATTTTCTGAGATATGGTTAAAAAGAATCTTTTGAATAAAAGTATATTACCATAACATTTTACTGAAAGCTGATTTATTGTTTCAGTAAATACAGTTTATAATTCTGAATAAAAATCTAGCCATGAGTGATTTATCTAGTTGCACAATCAGAAAAGAAAGTAAGTCTTTTGGAAGTTGTCTGCTTCTGGAAGAAGGCAAATATATGTAGTAAGTGCTCTAACAATATACTTTGGGAAAACTTGCCCAATGCTGCTGCTTCACAGGCACACATTTTCCTCAGCATGTGCTCTTACACAGATTCAAACAAAGCAGAGCATACATTCCCTAAGAATCAGAAGTATCTGCATTAAACACACTTACTTCAGTGGACAATAAGTGGTCCTCAGAGAGAAAGATGCAAGCATTGATTTGCTGAAGTTCTTTGAATACAGATGGTGAAGAATAATGTGGCTTGTCATGTTCACTGACATCTTGTTGCTGTTTAATGTGGCTAAAAAAAATCTGTAAAACAAGTATAATGTAAAGGAAGATAATTTCTGTACTTGCACATTTGAATGAATACTGAATCCATTTTACAAACAGAAGGTATGAAAAATAGTCATATCTTCAGCTCGTTAAGTCAGGGTACCACCATATATTAAAATGAAATTCATGGATGAGTTGTGATCACTGTTATATATAAAAAGATAAGAGATATTGTCAAAATATGCTAAAGTAATATTTTGTTTTCAAATGCAGAATGCAAATTGAGAATAAAAATACAGGGATATGTGGGCATATTTTAGCCCCATATATACATAATATACATAAATGCTACAGATTTGTAATATATGAATCTAATATGTGATTGTAGTCTGCATTTTCACTGAACCAATTTTAAATGCTCTTCTTCTTGCCTCATTCCCAAAGGCACCAGGAGGTAAAAAGGAAATGAATGAGGAAAATGTCAGGAGGAGAACTGAAAAATCTAAATGCATTTCATTTCACAGTGCTGTTTGTATCTCTTATGGACAAATTGACTCTGAATGTAAGGTCATATGCTCAGCTGCTGTAAATTTGTGCAAGTCACTGAAGGCAGAGGAGGAGAATTAATTTAATTTACACCACAGAGGATCTGGCATTCAGTCATTACATTGCCCAAAGCCAAAGTTAAGCTATGAAGTTTCATGCTTCTTATGGATAAATGAGGTTAGTTTACACTCAAGGAACTTATATTGTTTCAGTCTGTCTGCTCAGAAACAAATAGGACATCAAATTTACTGAAATCAGATCAGAGTTGCCTTAAAGCAAACACACAAATTTACCTAAAGCTGTGCTCATTTTCAGGAGAAAAAGATTAAAAACACAGAAAGGAATCAGGAATGTTCAGGCCATATTTATTTTCCATACTTATAAATTTATTTTGCATATAAATATAATTGCACCCAAGAGTTTTCTAAGATCAATAATATCACACATGACATAATCTTGACAGATTCCCAATTATGTTTGGAAATACAAAATTAGACCCTCCCAAGGCTAAAGCACATCTTTAAACATGTTTGGTGTTTTTTTCCCATTTTGAGGCAAGATCTAACATTTTGCCCTCTTGAAGAAACTAGATTCCTACTACTTTTGCAAAATGTATCCATCTGGGTTTTGATTCTGGAAATCTTAATGCATTGTTAACTCTTTATAACAACAAGGATAGCATTTGACTTTAAGTGCTACTGCACATAAAGCATTTTAAACCACAAGAAAAATAAAAACACTGTTTTAAATAATAGCAGGATGGTTCTGTACCTTAGGCAGACAAGTTTGGACTCTCCTGAGGTAGCATAAAGGATGTGTGGTGGTGCATGTAATAAACCCAAGCATACACAAATCCTGTATTTGCTCTCACATTGTCCTGCAGCAAAAATCTTTCCTTTCTTCCAGCCCAGATGCTGGCCTGAAAGATCCAGCAGTAAATTTCCCAGTGTGGATATCACACAGACATAGTTATCTCTCATCCCTATAATAATGGTCTTAATTTCCCAAATGGCAAGAAGAAATTGCAAGCTGTGACCCAACAGTTCACAGCTATGATTACCAGAGCCTGTTTGCAAGTGTACTTATTAGATATACAGAATTGTTGTTCTGTCCTCCCAGGCCACAGGGGAGTAGGGCACAGGACACCACCAAAAAAAAAAAAAGTCCTTTTCTTGTTAAAAGGAAATCTTGTAGCTATAAGTGGAGGTTTCCTTGCTTAGCAAAGGGAGCCTTAGCAGAGTTTATTTATTGGAAAGAATCTTCTTATGGGGGCAACACACTGTGGCACATTAACTTTTAAATCAAGACAATTAAAGGTAGATAAAATCAAAAGAACAAGGCAGATCAGACATGCATCAGGCTATAAACTCTTACTGGTACAGAATACAGTTAACTATTTTAACACTCACAGGCTAAAGATCAGTATCTTGCCAGAAGAAGGACACCACCTCTGAGAAGTCTTTGCTGATGAGCTATGAGCAGGAAAGTTTACACCCTCATATGCACATTGCTAATGGTTAGAATAATTCTTCAACTGTGCTTGTATTTAGAAAACAAAAGAAAGGAAAATGACAGATGAGTATAAATCCTTTCTTCCTTTGAAAAAGTTTGAATTTTAGCTTTTATTCTAAGTGTTCCATAACTTGAAAGAACATTGGTTTGCATATCTAATATTTTAGTCATGATTTTTATATTAATTCAGGTCATGATAAACTCTCTCTGGACAAAAGAATTTGTAACTCACTGTCATCTCTCAGATGTCGTATTTCCACCTACAATCAGCTCTTACTAGGGATTGTTAATTTTGGAGGTTTTTTTAACAAATCACTGGAATTCAAGTTTCTGGTGGTATAAATGTTTCAGTTATTTGTAGAAAGTTCAAGTGCCTTCACCAGAACTAAAAGAAAGGAATTTACTTGTAAGAGTAAAGGCCTTATTACACTAATCACCCCTACTAAAAACAAAACCAGAAAGCCTCCTATAACTTTAAAATACTAGGTGAAGTTAAAGAAATATGTTGCAATTATAATGCAATATTTTGTACTGTAATTTTTCAGTTTGCATTATATGTTACAATTGTTACCTCATTTAAAGAAAAGGGTGTGTTTATTGGGGTGCAGCTCCTAATGAAAATTGGTTTTGAAAATTATTGTCTTTGGTTTATAATCTTTTTAATGAAAATTACTAACCTTCATGGACAATTCTACTAGGAACACCATATAATTATCAAAGGGAAAAAATATAGTCTGTACTTTTTGTGCTTTTTTTGGGCTGCTGGAACTGGCTCTTCGGAGAGCAAGGAATACTTGGTTGGGATCATATTATACAGGTAGTGAATTCTTCTGTCTGAGTAAATTAGACAAAAAACAGACCATCTGATAGTGCCACAGATGTGATAGGAAAAGGAAGTGCCTCCTATAAGCAACTTCATGGAGCAACCATATGTTCCTACCCTCCAGATAGATCACATTTCAAATCTCATATTGAAAAAGAAGCCTTGGTATATGCACTTTCTGTAGTGTACAGTCTGCTCTGCCACAGAGATAGCAGCAGTTTCTTTCAAAATTTCGTTGGCAAGGAGTCAAAAATGTCAGATTCTCTTACTGAATATGCTCACATACTTGAAAACTCTCCCAGCTCCAGTGGAAAACAAAAGAAATGCCAGCAATTGAATAAAAGTTAGCATTTACTTACCCCCCCCAGGGTGTAATTTTAAAATCACTAAACAATTTTGGGTTTACAGAAAAATATTGTTTATATCAATTCCTATAAATTTCAACACATGCATGCACAAAATGCATGAAGGTAAAGTTACATATAAAAACAATCATCAAATTTCTGGCCTATTTAGAAGTCCTGAAAATCTACCAGATTGCTTTAATCATTATGCTTCAAATGCTTTGATTGCCAGTACTCAAGGAAATCGAGGAAAAGGCTGAGGTACTTAATACCTTTGCCTCCATTTTTAATACTTGGACAGGTTGTCCTCAGGACAACTGGACTCCCAATAGCCCCCCTGAAATCTGAGAGGAAATGGTTAGAGATCTGCTTAGCCACTTGGATCCTCACAAGTCTATGGGACCGGATGGGATCCATCCCAGAGTGATGAGGGAGCTGGTGGAAGAGTTTGCCAAGCCACTCTCTGTCATTTACTGACAGTCCTGGCTCACTGGGGAGGTCCCAGATGATCAAAAGCTGGTGAATGTCAAACCAATCCACAAAAAGGGTTGCAAGGACCCAGCCAGCATGGGTTTAGGAAGGGCAGGTCCTGTCTGACCAACCTGATCTCCTTTTATAATCAGGTGACTTGCCTGGTACAGGAGGGGAAAGCTGTGGATGTAGTCTACCTGGACTGCAGCAAAGCCTTTGACACTGTCTCCCATACCACACTCCTGAAAAAGCTGCAGCCCATGGCTTGGACAGGGGCACTCTCTGCTGGGTTAGGAACTGGCTGGATGGCCGAGAGTGGTGGGGAACGCTGCCACATCCAGTTGTTGGCCAGTCACTAGTGGTGTTCCTCAGGGGTCAGTGCTGGGCCCAGTGCTCTTTAATATCTTTGTTGATGATTTGGATGAGGGGATTGAGTGCACCATCAGCAAGTTTGCAGATGACACAAAGTTGGGGGGGAGTGTCTATCTGCTGGAAGGCAGGAGGGCTCTGCAGAGGGACTTGAATAGGCTGGAGAAATGGGCTGATTCTGCCATAGCAGATCATCATAATGGCAGCTTTCCAAACCCAGACAGGGCCTAAATTAAGCCAACTCCTCAATTGGACTTCCTTTTCCCTAAAGAAGAGTTAAAAATTAGGGTAGAAAAATGTAAATTAAAGAATATCTCATCTGTCTCAAGCACTGTTTAGGCCACAAAAGGAATTCGCCCTAAGCCATGCTAGCCACCACAGCAGGAACTTGAGAAAAGCACAAAAGAGATGAGTTCACTTAGAGGATCATAACAAAAAAAAAACACATCTAAGTTTGCTGACTAACATCAATAATCATAGCATCTATGACCAGACTTCACTATTGAAAAGCTAATGCAGGCACAGCTATTTCTGTAATATCAGTAAACAATTAACAAAATAACTAAGACAAAAATGTGCTGTTAAAACATAAGTGAATGTTTTGCATCAGCTGTGTGTATTTTGCTGATGAAAGTTGTGAATGTATCTTCTAAAATTATTATTATCTTTGCTTGATGTCCTGCTTTCTTCAAAGAGGTAGTTAGGTATGATTTCACATATGAGAAAATTAAGTCAAAGTACCAAGACGTAGATCAAGTCTCTTAATCATGAAGGTCAAAGGATTTCCTTTCTTTTAGTGAAATCTCAGACTTTTTCACAGGCTACGTAAGAAATTCCAAAAATGGCAACAACACAATATTATGTGTTTTCTCATGTGTCGGTTGATTCTCAAAGTGACACTGTAAAATGAAAATAGTTCTCAAGGTGCCATAGGCTTGAAAAACCATTTGGTATTGCAAAGTCATCCAGGTTTAAAGAACCAATAAATGTAACTTCCTATGACAAACCTAAGGAAGATTTAGCAACCAGTGCAGAGCAAGTTTTGTTCAGATGTCATTTGCACTGGTGTAACAGCAATTTCACAGTCTGTGTGTGTAAGTTCATATTTTTATAAAAATAAAAATGGTTAGCAGTTCAAATGCAATCTCACTAAGTTCATATAGCTTTTTTCCTGGTCTTTCCTCACTTTAATGAATAATCTTAACTTTAATCTACTTCTTCCAGGCTTTGTAGGTAATAGATTATGGAAGCAAATATTTGAACAGATTTTAGGTCATAAACTAACATTTTTAAGACCTATATATGTATTTGTGTCAAGTAAAAACATGTATTTCCTTTGGTTTGAAGGACAATTCTACATCTACTCACTTCCTCCTGGCTTAAAATCATGAGGTCCATTGATTATATGCAATAAATGTAAACAGGTTGATGATCCAAAAGCTAGTATGAGGAAAGATACTGAGACTGTTAAATCAATATTGTGTGAATTGACAAGTACATGCTATTATTCTTACTCATCAGACAAGCCTTATTGGTAATTCTCATCTTATTTCAGAGAATAAGAAACTTCTTATTTATATTTGTACCCTGTGTTTAATATACAATTTCAGTTTAACCTTTAGTGCCTTTTTCTGAAGTCAAAATATTAGGAACCTTGCACACTTGCATTGGTTTACAGCTGGAAAGCAGAAAGGATCACCTTCAACAGCAATGTTAATGTATTTTCCAACCTAACATTCAGGTCATAGAATATATAATCTCTATATCATTATATGATCTGAACCTGTATCCTGTGAATTGACTGAAAGAGGTCCCAGGAGGTCATGTTTTGACACTTCAATTAATTTGAATATGTCTTTGAATATTTTCAAGTGTTGACAGGAGACAAGTTAGAAAAGTACTGTGAATGACAGTTGCTGCTCTTTACCCATTACATTCACAAGTGTTACACCGATTGCCTGAGGATCATTCAGGCTGTTAAACATAGTCCTGTGCCTCAGGGCTATGTTTGAGGTCAGTGCTTTGATCAACAGGTAGAACCAAAAATAGAGCATTTCTCTGAACAGAAGTATTTTCAAATAGTCCTCTAAGTATAAGATGTCTATAACTTTGTACTGGGTCTTTATACGTAAACTATTGCCCTCATTTTACAGGTAGGCTCATTAAGAAGAGTTCTTGTTATCCTTCAGCTGGTTCTGTTTCATTTTTTTAATGACCAAGGAAAAAAATTAATATACTCCAGTAACATGATATACATTATTTTAAGCAATATCTCTGATTCTTTTTATTGCTATCTCCAAGAGTTTCAAAAAGAAAGACTTAGAACAAGTTCTTGATAAGGATATGATGCATTGTAGTGTTAACTACTTTTACCAACCAGTCCAGTAGTTAACTTTTATACTCGCTGAATCATTTATTGGAACTGTTGAGGTATTACATTAGTAACTGGCAAATTGATGTATACAAAGACACTTATTCACTGAATCCCCTGTTCCTGTCATTTACCCAGAGTAATTTTGTCTTGAAAAAAGGCCATAACACTGGCATCTATTTAAATAAATATCAAAGCTAGGGTGATCCTTCTATTTATCTAAAACCTTAATGCAATTGCTGAGCTGCTCAGGTACCACTCAGAGAAGATGTAATTTTCAAGATCCTCTGCCCATATTATGCAATAATAAGCTATAATACATGCATATTTAAGAAGGAACTGGTTCTCAGTTTTTCAAAATAAATTTCAAATCACTTATTTGTGCTCTGATTTTGTATGCCTACCACTTAAAAACAGCAGTTTCTGGAAACTTGTGAACAATTTTCAGTTTTACCTCTAATATTAGATGGGTTCAGGAAGAATGCATTCTAAATTGATACGTTGCCATCTAATACTTTGCTCATGCACTTACATGTTCATTTATGTATTTCTAAAGGAATATTCACAAAATATTCCTCTACTACCTTTACTTACAGTACAAAAATCATGACAGACACTGGACACGGTGAGAATTATTCATGAAAGAGCATTCTTTAACAACCTCTGTGTCCTATTTTGGGTGTGCTAAAAACCCAGTTGGGAAGTCACAGGTACCAGCTGCTTGGTATCTGTAGTCTTCCATACTTAGGGGACACAGACTGAAATATTAACAGAGAAGACAATATGATTTTCTTCCTTCTTGGCTCTGTGTCTACCTTACAACCATGGGAACAATCATGATTCAGCATGTCCCAATCAAAAATCTGTCAGACCAAAGTTTTGACATCCACATACATAAGAACTTCATTCCACCAGGTTCCCACCATTAAAATCTTCTGGATTTGTTAAGCTTAAATACACAGATGGTTCCTCGAAGAAAGAGGGATAATTCTTATGTTAAAAGCCTTATGTGTGTCCATGCCTCTCTGTGGCAATGGCATGTCTGAAAATGCAGGAAACCTGAAGAGAGTTAATGAGAGTAATATAGATCTGCCATTTTTGTGTGCTGCTATAACATATATGTTAAACACTAACTTAGTTTACTTCAATCATGAGAACACATAAAATTGATTTCATGGGGGTTCTGTAATGCAGGGCTGTACTTAGGTTTTTAACACTGATTTTTGGATTTTGGAGTCTTAATGATAAACAATCTCAAAACTTCTTTTAGATGGAAAAAGCAAACTTTTAGTCTTTGATGTTCTTGATATATTCAGTGCTTTTATTGTAAATTACAGAGAAAACTATTTGTAGCTGAAAAGAGGTTAGGATAGAAGCAGTTATGTGTTCTTAACTACAGTGGAATAATATAGGAGGAAATGTCATGAGCATCAAACTAATTTCTGCACAAAGTTAAAGCTCCTGGCAGACTGAGAAATCACCACCATTAATGTGGTAGGAGCATCTGCATACAAATCCAAATCTAGCCTAATGTTTGTAGGTATAAATTCATACTCTTAGAAAATTAATTACATTGTCTCCTGAATTTTAATGGAAGCAATTGAAATAGTTTATCATTTAGAATGCTGTATTCATTAGCTTTTCTTTTGTGCAGAAATTTTATTCTGTAGTAAAAAAAAAAAAAAAAGTCCATGAGAATATATGGTAACTTTTAAAAGGGCAGCTATCCTGACAACAGGGACTGAGAACTAATTCAGAGTTCTCTGCAGTCAGGAGCAAGGAGAACATGGTGTCTCTGTGAGGCCCAGAGGAATTGTCAAATACCAGCCTAACCTATTTTAGGCACTCAGATGCTAACATAATGACACAGTATTATAATTAGGATAGTTAACTGTTTCTACTATGTAACAGTGCATGCAAAACTATAATGCACCTACCACTTTGCTGTTTCTAAGGACCTAAAGAGTCAGGAACAGAATTTTATTCTGAAATAACCATAGACCAAATGCATCCCTGCACTGTATGACTGTCTACACTAAAAGTCACTATTGTGGCTGTGTGGAAATCTTATCGTGCCCCTTGAAAACCTGGTGATGCTCAAGCCATTTACCTGTGAGCAAAAAAGATGTTCGTAAAAGGGTCAGGCTGAAAATTTCTGTAAATGTGACCTTGCAAGATGCTCAAATTTCTGCCTTTTAACTGTCAGATAAACAAAAAGAACTCCAACCAAACTTTACATAGTGAGGCCAAGGATATTGCCCTTTATCACCACCAGGATTTATCACCACTAAAAAAGGAACTAAACTATGGTGTAAACAATACCTTCACATAAGCACATACATTTTCTCAGAGAGGAGCAGTAAAAATTATTAGAGATAAAGAAAATAATGCTAACATAAGGGAGCAGTGCAATTTGTGTAGCACAATCGTTAAAGGGTGAGTAGGGAGGGGGCATGGGAGGAAGCTGCAAAATAATCCAATATCTGGAACCAGAAACCAACAATATCCAAAATGTGTGAGTATAATTTACCAGTAAAACAGTTTATCAAAGATAAATCCATTTCTACTAAAAATTTGAAAATCAGGATCACAATAATGTTTATACAAGATTTTCTTTTCTACCAAAGTGGCAGAAAATTCCTCAGTAACTCTTTAGTTCTTAGTATCTACTGACCTCATCAGGCAGAGACCATTCCATGAGCTCCTGTTTCCTGTCCTGATGTAGTGAAGCATAGACTACCTTGGTAGATTTCCCAGAACTGGCTCTGAACTGCTTCTAAACTCTCAGATAAAATCATGCCTAAAGATGTTGGGTTTATTTTGTATTTCTTTCACAAAGCAACATTTTTAGAAACTTGTGCTTAATCCAGCACTCAAAGTATTATATCCAGCAGCTATAGTAATAGTACACACCACATAGAGTTTTTACTGCATAAATATTTTTGATGGATACTCGGGGAAAATTACTCTTGACTCTATGAAATACTACAAGTCTGCAAGTATGTTTCTGTGTTTACAGTCCCACAATAAATACTACTTTGAATACTACAAGTCTGCAAGTATGTTTCTATGTTTACACTTCTACAATAAATACTACTTTCCTTCTTTTCCATTCTCTGTTTTATGTTTGTTTCTATGTTTTTGCATGTGTATGTATCAGAACATGGATTGTTGCTGTTTTATGTTTGTTTCTATGTTTTTGTATGTGTATGTATCAGAATATGGATTGTTTCACTTTGGAGGTTTTGATTAGATTGTGTTTGAGACTAAAGTAGATAGAGGCAAAACACAACTAACGTTAGAAACTCAAAAAGGAACTCAGAATCCAACGGTTCCTATCTTTTTTGGCAGAGCAGCATAAAATTTACCAAGCGTCCATAATGCATAACCTACATTTTGTTTTAAGCTGAAGAACTTTAAACAATCTAAACGCAGGTTTTCTTAGTTTTGCATTTTCTTGCTAAAGTGCAGAATTTCTTATAAAATGCAGAAACCTTCACACTCTTCTGATGCATTTTGAAAACCATTAATGAAACATGAGAGGTGCAATATATCAGATCAATTTGACTTCCCAGCAGTGGAATAATCATAAGGTGATTTCATTTACTATTATGGTTGAAGAGTTACTTTAGCATCATCAAATGTACTTTCAAACTTCTGTGTAGCTTTTTTAAAACTGGAACAACATTTCAAGGCAAAACACTAAAAGAAGAAGTTTGTGTAAATAAGGTCCCACGAACTAGACTGATGGAAAACAACACAGGAAAGTGACCTTTGAAATATATGAGTATTTATTTATTTCCTTCATGTAGTTCTAGTATTTTTCTGCCAGGCCAAGCTACAAGTTACTCATCTTTTTGGTTACACAGTGCTATCCCCAAAAGCTACTAGGAAAATAGAAAATAAACTAGAGAAATCACAAAGGAAATGAGGCTGACACAAATGCTGGAGGATAAATCCTGTAATGAGAGACAGAGCAAACTGAATGTATGTAATTTAGAATGGTGAATACTAAGGGGATATTATGGGTTTTCAACAGTCTACAAATGCCCTCACAGTGACAGTTTATATGATAAAAGTCTCAGTCTCAGTCTCAAGAAATGACAGACAAAGCACAAAGTCTTGAGGCTAAGAAAACTTGAGACAGATATTAGGAAAAAAGTTATTAGCAGTGTAAGCAACTGAATAATGGTGTAGCCTATAGAGCAAAGGGGGATTGTGGCACTTTTACTACACACATTTAAGAACAGCTCAGATTATAAATTATAAGAACAATGAATGAAATACTTTTCAAAAGTATAGGAGACAAAGTAAATGAAGCCCTTTCCTTTTGGCCCTGAAGTATTATTGCTTTGGAGCTAAAATACATATTCCCTACAATAACTCTTTTAGGAGGAAAGGAAGGTAACAGTCAATAATAAAAAGTAAATTTAGGATATTATTTTTAGTATATTAAATAATTGTGTCTTCCTCCTCATTACTTAAGATACAAAATCATGATTCAAGAGCAGTATATAAATAAGAAATAGCACAGATAGGAGGATCTGAGGTTTTTAGATGATAAAAGAAAAATGTGCTTTAAATTAAGGCTGAAATCAACTATTAGAAGGCAAAAAAAACCTGCTGCCAAAGTTAAATTGATTTTACTCCACAGAAAAGATAAAAGTTGACAAGCTGGTAAGTCTAATCATAAAACAATTATATTGGGATTTATCCTGTACAATTTGTCTGCAAAAGCATAACCCCAGGAAAACTACAGATTCAATGGACCTCAAGACTGAATCATCCATCCCCTGAGATGTTGATGTATCCTTCATATCATCTCTAAAATCCTTTGGTTCATGCTGAACAAAGCTTGCATTTCCACTTGCATTTCCTTTACCCTTGCCCTGTACCTAAAAGATTTTGTGCTCCAGAGCCATCATTTTATATCAGTTGAAAGTATTTCATTTTTCATACAAAAGACAGAAAGATATTCAACTACATCTTTGACCTTAATACTTTTAAAATGTTTGGTGCATCATTCAGGTACTTAATATCTAGACATTTGTAACTTAGTGGAAAAAATACATCAGATGGTTAAAATCAAGTTATTGATAGTTCTTTCATTTAGTGTCATGGTTTAACCCCAGCAGCAGCCAAGAACCACACAGCCATTCACACCCTCCCCCACCAACGGGATGAGGGAGTGAATCCGAAGGGTAAAAACTAGAAAAGGCCATGGGTTGAGATAAAGACAGTTTAATAGAGAAAGCAAAAGCTGCACACACAAGCAAAACAAAACAAGGAATTAATTCACTGCTTCCCGAAGACAGGAGGTGTTTAGCCATCTCCAGGAGAGCAGGGCCCATCACGCGTAACGGTTCCTTGGGAAGACAGACGCCATCACTCCAGATGTTCCCCCTTCCTCCTTCTTCCTCCCACCTTATATACTGAACATGATGTCCTATGGTATGGAATATCCCTTTGGTCAGTCTGAGTCACCTGTCCCAGCTGTGTCTCCTCCCAGTCTCCCATGCACCCCCAACTCCCTTGCCAGCGTGGCAGTACGGAAAGCAGCAAAGGCCTTGACTCTGTGTGAGCTCTGCTCAGCAATAACAAAAACATCTCTGCATTATCAACTCTGTGTTCTGCACAAAACCCAAACATAGTCCCATACTAGCCCCTGTCAAGAAAGTTAACTCTACTTCAGCTCAAACCAGCACATTTGGTCAATCAAAAAACTTTTAGAGTGGTTAATGGTCATAAAAAGTATCACAGAACCACCCTAATGTACAGATTTACTTCTCACATCAGGCAGTTCCCATGGCATCTAATCCTCTTTTACTGTAGGACATGGTTCAGGAATATTCCAATTTAGAGGTTTCCCTGTTCTGACTAATACAGTTAATGTCAAGCAAATGTTCACATTCAGACCTGACCTGGGATATTTTCCCAAACAAGGGTGATTTATTTAAGGATATTTTTTATATTAGATAATACCAAAGACCAAATAAACACCCTTCAAAATTAAAAGAAAAAAAAAAACAAAACAAAACCAAAATGCCACAAAAGAAACCCCACCACAACAAAAAGCACAAAACACATCAAAACCCACAAACAAACAAGCAAAAAAGCCAAAACCACACTAAATAAAACCCAGTATTTCTGGCTTTAGCTAAAATTGTACACATTACCTGTTACAGAATAGATATGTCTTCACTATATCTTATTTTCTAAAGGCATCAAGAGAAAAATATCTCAGACTGGACAGATTCAGATATCAACATCTAACATTCAGAAGCCAAAAGGTTTTTAAAAAAAAAAAAAAAAAAAAAAAAAGGGTAAAAAAATCTTCATCTCTCATTTTATACTCCTTTCACAGAAGATCAGTCCTGGCTAGCAGAACTTTGAAGATGGCTGGGAAGGAGACAGGACTAGTTACTGGGTCTTGTGATCATTTCCTTCTGAAAATAAAATGCAGCCTTACTCCTGGAGGGCTGTTAATACCTGTGTTGTTCTGAATATTAGAAAGAAAAAAATTGATTAAGCATCCTTCAGACATTTCCATTGTTACAAACTGAAGTTTTAAGACAGCTATTTCCTTCTACAGACCAGTCTGGATAGTTTTGCTATATAGTTTATAAGATTAGAAAGTCTGCTGTTTTTCAGTTCACAAAAGGATTAATCTTAACCACTTACAAGTCTTTATTTAAAAATCAGGTATCCTCCAGTCAGTCGTGTTTGTAAAGTGTTACCAAAATAGTGCCTCAGTAAATTGAGTTTTTATGCAACAATTTTTTTTCTACATTTTTTTTCACACCTAGCCATCTGTTTGAAAACATAACTCTGACTTCATATATTCTAGCATCCACAGTGGTTACCTCCTTCTACATTATGTGAGAATACATCAATTTAACAATATTAATGTAAGCAGTGGAAAATAAATATTCATTAAGCTCTCCAGCAATGACCAAAAATAATAATATTCTGCTAAAAGTTTGACATTGACGCTGAAAAAAATAATTTTTTAACATATGAAAGTGACGCCAGCTTTAAATGGGCTTCTTCCATCTTAGTATTAAAATATGTGACCTTACCTCATTCTCCATAATACCTAATTCAAACTGCTCTATTATTCTTAAGTTACAAATACTAAGAAGAAATCTTATGTGACCTCCCTGGGAAGAAGCTTCTGTAATAAAAATATGATTTTAGCATTTAAAATATCTGTAGCTCCTCTAATTCATAATAACATCAGATATTTTAATGCATTTCCGATAATATTTCAGAGTTGCATAAAATGTCTTTTATATGTCATTGACTTTGCTCTACAAAAAAATAATTGGCAAAAGAGGTACTGCTCCATGATGGAAACCAATACCTTACTATCAGAAAAATTGCTTTTGTGGAAATCTGATTATGTAGGATGTTATAAGAGCTAGAAATCCATTTCTATTGTGATTTCTTTTGTTTGTTGCATTGTATTTGTGTTTTTAGACAAGTATAAACCTTTTAAAATGTCAAAACATCTTTGCCATTCATAATCAGAGGGATTTCAGAGTTTCGGGATACCTCAGAAGGGAAATGAGTTTGAAAGACATTCAGAAAGTCTAAACCATTTCAGTAAAATGATGCAGGATAAAAAGGCCCACTGAAATGGGATTATGAACTTCAGTGTACATTCAACAGATATTAGAAGACATCAGAGATCTGCAATTGCAGATCTAAGATCTAGAATAACAGTTGATGAATGACTAAAAAGGAATGAATTATTCAAATAGTCACAATGAGAGCATAATAAATAAAAGGCTTTGTGGTAATGCAAAGTCTTGAATAACAATGGAAGGATGGTTTTAGAATTTCCATCAATATAATTACGTTAGCTTTTTTTTCCTTAATTTTACAATATTCCATTCGTCTTGTTTATTTTCATTGCAAAGGAAGCTTTTAAAGTGACATCTGGTTCAGCTGATCATCAGTTGTGTGGAACATTAATGAAATCAGGTTAGCAATGTGCAGGAACTCCAGTGTTTCTCATAGCTCACCATTCCTTAAAAGTAGCACATTGTAGACTGACTGACTCAATAAAAATAGTTTTCAACTTTAACAACTAAATAATATTTTCTGAAAATGTACCCTAGTGCACAACAAAAAGCAACTTCCAAATAATTTAATGAAACTGGCAGACAGCTTGCTCTGTGGCATGCCATGCTGAGATGAAGTTATAGAAGCTGTGATGCAACATTACTGTTTGTTAACATTTTCCCATGAGCCTTCTTTCTGATGTCATTTGAAAGTAAGTCATTTAGTGATTCTGAATTTATTTGAAGAGATGTTTTTTCATGTTTATTTTACCACTGGGGCTATGTAAATATGAAATATGGCTGAGCAAAAAGCAATTCTAAATATCAGTAGGTTCTGCATATAACTGACAAGGTACATATTGCTGACTCATTCACTTGTAACAAAAATCCACATTTGGATCTCATATAGCATTTGAATTACTTTAAGCAGGCAGTATACAGCATACAATAATCATTAAACATCTATGACATAATTCAATTTTTATATTCAGAAGCAAAATTGCCATTTTGTTTCTTGGCTCAGAGAAAAGAAGTCCTTAAAGTATTAGAATGTTGACAGGAAACATTTGATACCACAAAAGTACACATACCAATCTAAATTCTACTCAGTCGTATACTAAACTTGCCTTTTGCATACATTTCAAAGCAGTTTATTTTCTTCTCTGTTCTGAAAAAAATGCTTATTTATGGACAGGATGACTAGAACAAATTGAAAAGTAAAAACCAATCAAATTTTCCAAGCAGAATTACCATGAACATATTTCTTTGCAAATGACAGTGTAACTAAAATTTAGTTCACAAAAAATACGTAAAGACATCATTCTTATGTCTCACTTTCCAACATGCACATTTGAAAATAGCATATGTGTATTTCTTCCTTGCAATGACTTATAATATGTAGAGCATAGGCCTCTAAAACAACTGCTGTAGAAGACAGTTTTGGTAGGAGACAGGAGGTTGTCTTTGAATTAAAAAGAGATTGCTTGGTATTTTTGAGCCACATAGGAAGAACAATCTGTAGAATGTGGGGCAGATAAAAAGGGAGATTTTTAAAGAATGATTTCCACTTGGCAGGTAAGCCCTTAAAAAATTTCCACTTAAGTAAACAACAGTTCCATTGCTTCTGTAGTATTTATGAGTCCATGAAAAGATTATTTCTCTGTATGATTTTTTCTGTATATTGTACTTACCTAAAATACATTGCAGCACTGGTTTTATGGCCTAAGGGAGAATTTAAATCACTGCATCAGGAGCTAGAGTAGTTAAAAAATGTAATTCTGCATGTTGATCACACATATCTTTTAGAGTATCTTCTTTGTCCTTCACTGGAGAACTCTGACATAAATCTTTCCAATACAGTGAAAGTAGCAGAAAGAAGTTTGCAAAACCATTTTTCATCAAAGTAACATAACATGTCCACTGGAAAAACATGATGTCCCCTTTTCCCTCTGAGTGTGTAAAGAACAACGATAGCCATGAATAATGAAAGCACTCAGTAGTTCCTTCTCTCAGGAGAACGTGTGACAAATTTATAGTTACCGTGGAGTCAGGAGGCACTTCCAGACTTATCTCATCAACCTCAGATCAGTTACTGTCATTAATTTCCAAAGGAGAGAGGCTTCCTATATGCAGTTTTGAGAGAAGAATTGCCATTCTGGCATCTGACTCAATGGACTTCTTATATCACAGAATTACAGAATTGATAAGATTGGAAGCAATCACTGGAGATCTAGTCCAACCTACTTGCTCAAGCAGGGTCCCCTAGAGCATGTTACTCAGAATCTTGTCTAGACAGCTTTTGAATATATCCATAGAAGGAGGCTCTACAACCTGTCTGGGAAACTTGTTCCAGTGCTCAGTCACTCTCACAGAAATGAAGGTCTGCCTCATGTTCAGGTAGAAGTTCCTGTGATCCAGTTTCTGCCCATTGCCTCTTGTCCTAATGCTTGGCACCACCAAGAAGAGCCCCTCTCCATCCTTGTTGCATTTCTGCACGCTCTAACAACATCACTGTATTCATCCCAGGCATCCTGTCCCTGTCTCTACTTCATATGTATCTCCTGAAAAGAATTCTTTGTTCATCCATGTAGGTCTTCTGCCCCTTTTTGCACCTCCTTGCCTAGAGGGATAGGCACATTGACCAATTCTAGAGACTGGAGGAAAATGCTCCTTGAATATTCATAGAATCATAGAATCATAGAATTTACAGATCATCTAGTCTCAACACCCCCTTCCATGGGCAGGGATGTCTCTTCACTTGATCAGGTTGCTCAAGGCC
The DNA here is from genome assembly GCF_000695815.1 of Acanthisitta chloris. Taxonomy (NCBI): domain Eukaryota; kingdom Metazoa; phylum Chordata; class Aves; order Passeriformes; family Acanthisittidae; genus Acanthisitta; species Acanthisitta chloris. The sequence goes on along the minus strand of NW_008677576.1, from coordinate 15,272 downwards.
TCATCCAGCCTGGTCTTAAACACCACCAGTGTCAGGGCAACCACCACTTCCTTGGGCAACCTATTCCAATGTCTTACCACCCTTATAGTAAAAACCTTTCTCCTCACATCCAGCCTAGACTTTCCTTCCTTCAGTCTGAACCCATTACCCCTTGTCCTATCATTGCAATTCCTAACAGAGAGTCCTTCTCCGGTTCCCTTGTAGGCCCTTCAGATATTGAAAAGTTGCTGTGACCAGGTGTCTTGTACTCCTCCTACTCTCTAGGTCACATTCCTATGGGATTCTTCCAAGAAGTTCTCTGAGGCCAAAGTTAGCTCTCCTGAAGTCCAGGGCTGCAATCTTATCATTACCTTGCTTCATCCTTGCAGAATACTCTAGCTAAGACTACCCTCAACCTTCATATCTTCAACCAGACCTTTCTTGTTTGTGAGTAAAAGTTCCAGTACCATACTTTTTTCTACTTGACTCTACCATCACCTGTGGCTATCAATGCTTTCCAGGAGCCTCTTGGACTGCTTGTGCCTCATGTTGCTCCTCCAGTGGTTGTCAGCATGGTTGAAGTCCACCATGAGAACCAAGGCCTGGGACTGTGAGACTGTTTTCAGCTGCCTTTAGAAGACCTCATACAATTCCTCCAGCTGATCAAATGGCCTGTAACAAACACCCAGAACAGCATAACCCTTGCTAGTTGGCATGTAAACGAAACAAATTTATTTCAAAGTCTAATGTATTCATATTGCCCTGCACTCTGGTACTGTATAGTTTTACATCTCTAAGTATGAATTAGTGTTGTGAAAACAGAAACTTGTGAGTGCTGTGTTATCAGGGTAAATATATTTGGGAAATTCATGTCAAATCCTGGAAATACACTGATTGTAATATTCAGAAGGGAAAAAATCAGAACTGGAAGAAATAAATTGATTTCTTTTTTAAAAAAAATGCTGCTTTCATCATGCATCTAATATGTACTTCTACATTTCAGAGAGCTGAATAGCAGCTATACTTTTATTTTACTAAGTAAACTTTCTCAATATAAAGGAAACTGCTAGCAGTTCTAATATAATATTGATTTTAAACATCATATTTAATCAAATTAAAAGTGAAAAAAGTGAAAAAAAAGGAAGCAATTATTGAGACATAGCACCTTCTGGGGATGTTCTCAGGATACCATCACAGTCCTGACATTTGAAAAACCCTAGAAATGCCTGACTATTCTGGGATACTTTTTAGGCCAATTTGCTCAAGACTTTCTCTTTTTCTCACATTGCACTATCTCAAATGGTCTTGAGCACTACATTAAGCATAGACCTCTGGAGGGAACTGGTACCCCTCCCACAAATCTGTAAGGTCACTGTGCTCAGTGTAGGTTTAGGACCTAAAGGGCTCCAAAAAGGGGACTCAGAAACTGAAGCAAATGATATGCCATAAACAGTTCCCAAAGTAGTAAGAACGATGTAGCAAGAGAAATCTTCAAAAGAGTTTAAGAGAAAAATTGGAGAAATGTTACAGAGCTAGAAGAATATTCAATTTTTGGTAAGGTTCCAACATCTGCATCTGTTGGGGGACTTATTGAAGAGATTCACAGTAATCAGGGAACAGATAAGCACTGTGGGATAAACAAAGTGACCTGAAAATTGGAGAGACCTGGGCACATTTGTTAACTCATGATTTTTCTTTAGAAGCCATTGCAAGTGAAGGAGCAAAACAAGCAAAGAATATCCATGATGATAAGAAACTAAACAAGCAAAGAACATCCATGATGATAGGGATTCACCCACTCAAAAACAGTAAAGAAAAAGGACAAAATACTTTGTAGTTCTTCAACTCGTTTTTGAAGCTGAACCTTCAAACTAAAGTTGTGTGAAAACTGACAGGTCATATATTCTAGAAGCCCCAGGTTGTTTTCTGCTTTACTTATCTTACACTTTGCTTCATCTCTGGTGTTGTATTTTATCTTGATAAATGCCATTCCAGCACACACCACTTGCATGCTGTGATTTGTTAAAGCAACTCTTCTGGATCAGCAGACACCAAAAGGTTGCTATTTCATCCTTTTAACACTTTATAAATTTTCTCAAAATTTCTGTGAAGGGCTCACTATTCACAAAAGCATTCATTTCCAGGAAATCAGAAGTGGCCCTGACCTAAACAGATCACATAGGATACTTAACAATTTTCATAAAATGGCTTTTGCTTTTCTTGCTTCAAAGTTATGGGATATGATTTGGACTATTATAAAGCAATCTCTTATTGTCCTGAACTGTTTTCAAAAGACAAATGCTTCACTATTTTTTCTGAAATACCTCTGTGTATGAATTTTGTTTTCTGTTTTCTCACAATGCTGTGACCTCATTAGTTGAACAGTGTTATATACTATAGGCATTTTTGGGTTTCTACATAGCAGTTCCCTTATCTATTATTTATCATACATGGTTTAAGTAGCTCTTGGAATTTTCACTGAAAAAATTAAAAGCTTAGAACACTGGCTAGCATTTCACTAGATTTCTTTACAATATAGAGAATTCTAATTTTAGAAGAACCAATTTTTTTTTTTTACTTACAAGGTTGGCATGATGACTTCAATGTCACTCTAGTAACACTAGAGTAAATGTTCACTGTTAGTAACAGTGAGTTACTATAAAGCATTTGGTCTCCAAAATGTGGCCAACAAGTGAAACTTATATTTGTTCCTCATTATTAAATTTAAAAGCATAAATTTAGGCCTTTTCAGCTAAGACGTGGGCCCATTCAATGCAGATATTTGCTACCATATGTATTTCACCACTTGCCTAAATCAATAGCATCTCCCATCCCAAGGTACTTAAAAGAGCTGGGGTGTGATCTGAAAAAGATCTTGACCTCACTAGATCAATCTTAAATCAGCACTGAGTTCTAGCAAAGAGAGTCCTGAAGAGTATTGGAAGCACATTTTTTGAGTACTTTCTATGAAGAGCCCCAAAACAGAGGCAAATTTGAAAGAACCAAAATGCAAAGAGGTAAAGAACACATCCAGGAAACTCCTACATGAGAGTTAAATGCTCAAGTTCATAATGCAGGCAGGCAACTAACTCCCATCAGCTTAGCATTAAATATTTAATTGTTATTAGTCCCTTGAACATTGGCTCTGTAGAGTTCTTGAAGGCTGAGAGATGCTTCAGGCTGAGAGAGGGGCTTTTATAGAGAAATGTTGAGGTTTTAGGGGATTGTTTGGGGATCTTTTTCACTATTTCTGCAGCCTGAGGGAGTTTTTCCTCTGAGGTACCTGAGAAGCAAGCTGATGAAATCCCAAACACTCCACATATATGTATTCAGAAATCACCTTTTGTTATTTTGGCTAGGTATCGAAAGATAAAAAACAAACATTTCTTATCACTTATAACTTAACCTTGTATTAGATTCCATCCCTAAGGTAAAAAAAAAAGAGAGAAAATATAGGTAAGGTTTCCTGCCATGCAGGAGAGTTAATCAATGCAAATATTAAGGGAAAAGCACAGGATGTAAGGAGAAGTAGAAGAGTAGCTCTTCGTGATTTTCTGAATAATATGTTCCTGTCTCAGGTATTCATTTCATAGAAAGAAACTCTCAGGTATCCCCTCTGCAAGAGTTATGCTACTTTGTAAATGATATGTTGGCTTGCTAAGGATGTGCAGAAGTTGTTGCTTGCTCATATAGAGCTGTCAATGATCACAAATACATCCCTCAGAGACATTTTGACCCCACAGGCAAATGTGAGCAAAACCATGGCTTCACATAAGTAGAAAACATTGCCAAAGAATAAATATTAAGTGTCATTTAAATATGTCTACTGGCAAATTACACTTGTGATTACATTACCAGGATAGTATACTAATTCTACAAACAATAATTTGACTTTTGACATTGAGTTCAAATAACATTTTGTTAAAACTGAAACAAATCGGTTTCTATTTTATGCCATTGTGATAATAAGTAAATATTGAGGGTTCACAGGACACAGCAGTGAACAGGACTCAGTGTTAGGTATTAGTATACACAAAGGAGCACCCAAATCCCAAAATCCTGTACCCTACAGAACCAAAAGTGATGAGAAGAAAAATTATTCTCTCCTGCCCAAGGAAAAAAAAATCTTTATTCGAAAAAAATAAAGAAAAAAATAAAGGGGGAGAGTCTTCTTTTAAATACTTATGCTTTTTCTAGTAAGATGTTGACTTACCTCACAAACCTGTAAAGTTCTCAGGCATATTCTTACTGTTAGGCATAATAATATTCTATCTTAATTAGACTTCTCCACACTTAAAATAAGCATGTGCTCAGCTAATTTGCTGGAGTATTCTACAGCTCTTCTTTTAGGATCCATGGCTAATGTCAGAAGTGATTAATTCTCCATGTGCCTTGAATGAAGTGAAAATTAAACAATATTCCTTCGTCATTTGTTGGTGACAGAAGATTGCAGAATTGGCATCCAGATAAATCTTTCTTCTAGAACTGGTAATTCTCTTGTATTATGTGCACACCTCATTCTCTTTCTTGTCACACATCTATAACTATATATAAAATATATATAAAAGTATATATGAAGTATATATAGATATAACTAACTATAAAGTAGAAGGTTTAGCATCCAACAAAGCATAATCCCTCTGATCTATGATTTCTTATCTCTGTTGTCTTATCTCTGTTTGAGCATACTGAGTTCTTCATTATATTGGTTAAGAATAATTTGCAGCAACTTCTTTTTTTGTACTAGACTTATTGAATTTGACATCATAACTGTCTACTCTCTTCAACTGTACATCCTTCACAGTGTATCGACACTTGTATCTGTTATAAGTACTATTGCCTTTTTGTTTAAGTTTAAATGTAAAAAAACCTAAACAACTGCATTTGTCATAATATAAAGACAACCTGTAATTCAAGGAAAGGAAGGGAAAGATGAACCAGAAGGGGAACTACCCCTCTAACTCATCCACAAAGCATTAGATACATTTTGAACAGTATACAATTACCCATTTTCAACAGTTAAAAACAAAGTTAAGCAGTGGATTAAATAATTTAGTGAAAAATTATAAGCATTTCTAAATCCTTATATAGCAACTTCACATACATCGTCATCAGTAAGTAACAAACCCTCAAACCTTAAGTCATTTCAAATATGGAACAGGAAACTGCTGCTATGGCTTATAGAGCAGAATGGAAGCAAGGACTGCCTAACATGAAATTTCAGTTACCAAACCCAAATGAACTAGGACTTTCTCAAGTAAGGTGATCTATAAGCCTACATCTATCAGTAAAGAAAAAGCATGGACTTTTTTTACCACACTGGAAGAGCAGAGCAGGTATAAAGAAATGTAATTTGGTAGTATGATTTCTTCTTCATCCATAAGCATCACAGGATGACATTATAACATTGCTTTTCTCCAATGAATTTTCATGAGAATATAAAATTTTGTTCTTTCTAATGTAATGTAGAAAGTGCTACAGTTTACTTGGAACTATACTAAATTTTAAGTCTAATATTTGAAATGGTACCTGGAAAGTTCAGGGTAGTACAAGATATAGACTATATTTACATGTAATGTGGTTTGAAGAATGAATGCTTTAAATATTACTTATGTCTGCAACAACATAGAATAAATTGCATCATTAACATAGATGAATTTAACAAAGTATTTAAAATACACCCCACTGAGCAAGTGTAGTTGGGCATGGACTCATGAAGTCAAGCTATCTTAACACCATTAGTACACCATTACAATGATGTGTAAGACACAGATGGACCAATATGCAGGCAAAAGAGGTGTTTTAACCTTTACTTTCTTGATGCAAAATGTTGGAGAGAAAGTGGATATCAGAAGGACACATTCATAATTGACTTACACTGACTTTTGATGATCATAGAACCATAAAATGGTTTGGGTCATAAACCATAGAACCATAAAATGGAAGGGATCTTTAAGATCATCTAGCTCCAAACAGTCCTTGCCATGGGCAGGGACACCACCCACTAGATCAGGTTGCTCAAAGCTCCATCCAACCTGGCCTCGAACATTTCCAGGTATGGGACATCTAACACTTCTCTGGGAGTCTCCTGGATTGTTCACACACAGCTGTATTGCTGTCCCAGCAGACATACAGGTGGTTGAAACCCTTCACATCGGGATGAGAGTGCAATGCTTCCTGTGTCTGAAGCAAGAAGCCTGATCAACAGGCTCTCCCTGTTCAGGCACCTATAGCAGACCCCAATGGTGATATGTCCTTTGTTGGTCCTGTCCTTGATTTTTACCCACAGGCTCTCAACCTGTTCATGGCTGCTACTCAAAGGCAGCTCTTCACTCTCTATCCATTCCCCAACAGACAGTAATACCCCTGCCACTCTTCCCAGTCCATCTCTGCTGAAAATCTTGTAGCCCTCAATTGCAGTGTTCCATTTGCATAAATCATCCCACCATGTCACCATGATAGCAATTAGTTCATAGATTTCTAATTGCACCATGGAATGATTTAGAGGTATTTCCCTGATGTTTCCTGGAATGCTGTTTCCTTGTTCTTCTATAACACTCAGAAGAATATCCCCCTAGTTTAAAGCCCTGTTAATAAGTCCAGCCATTATGATATTATTATCATGGCAAATAAAGTAAAACATAAGATATACAAAGCATGTTTGCTAGGATTTGAACCCAGAGGGTAATAGTTCACATTAAAGTTCATCGTATAAATACATTATAGTAATGATTGGAAATCTAGTTCTGAAATTTTAAGGTGCAGCAAAAGGAAAAAAACCACAGCAAAACAAAACAAAATTATCAACATGGACATGTCCTTCATAATTGTAAAAATGAAGCATAACTGTAGCAGTCTGGGTGCAAGACTCTGTTGCTCTCTGGTGCTTGTTCAAGAGATACATGGAAATGGGTTTATTATGTTCAAGATTGTAGATGATACAAGGATTAGATGGAACAAATAAGGTTGAACGGTACAAACTAAGTCAGATTTTGATTGTTTACAGGAAGAGCATAGCAGATGGTAAAGGCTTTTTGTTGTACAAAATGATTCAAAATAATTGCACTCGGAGCAAGCAAACAAGCTATACAATATGTGGCAAATGACCCAATAATTTAGCACACTGATCAGGAAAACAATTTGAAGGTTATTACGGAAAATCATTTTAACCTGACAAACAAAGCAGTCACAGTAAAAAAGGCAAAACAACCATTACTGTGAATGTGTTGAAGGATAGACTATAATAAAAGGAAACATAATGCTGTTACTATACACTTTCTATTAGGCTATATAGGAACTACATATGCTGTACTGGTTAGCCAGTGGAAAACAAAATGTCAGCAGGATGATATTAAATCTTGAAGACATACACATCTAGAAAAATGTGGCTTGGACATTGATGTTATGAAGTAATTTATATGACAGAATAAGATACCAGCATATCAGATTTGACCAACAACGAGGAGAAAGACTTGGGAGTGACAGTGGATGAGAAGCTCACCATGAGCTGCAGTGTGCGCTCGCAGCCAAGAAAGCCAATGGAATCCTGGGCTGCATCAAAAGGAGTGTGGGCAGCAGGTCAAAAGAGGTGATTCTTCCCCTCTACTCTGCTCTTGTGACATACTACCTGGAATACTGTGTGCAGTTCTGGTGTCCTTAACACAAGAAGGACATGGGACTGTTGGAGAAAGTCCAGAGGAGGCCATGAAGTTGATAAGAGGACTGGAGTAACTCCTCTGTGAAGACAGGCTAAGGAAATTAGGCCTGTTCAGCCTGGAGAAGAGAAGACTGCTTGGAGACCTCATAGCAACTTTTCAGCATCTGAAGGGGACCTACAAGGGAGTTAGAGAGGGACTCTTTACTAGGAACTGCAGTGATAGGACAAGGAGTTAGACATTAGAAAAACGTTTTCTGCTGTAAGGTTGGTGAGACACTGGCACAGGTTGCCCAGGGAAGGGGTGGCTGCCCCACCCCTGACACTGTTCAAAGCCAGGCTGGATGAGACCTTGAGCATCCTGGTCTAGTGGGAGGTGTCCCTGCCCATGGCAGGGGGGGTTGGGACTAGATGATCTGCAAGGTCCATTCCAGCCCCTAAAATTCTATGATTCTATGATACAAAAAATGTTTTTTTCTAATCCTAAAATCTATATTTCAAGTACAGAATCTCTGAGGACAGGTCCTTTTCTGTTTACAAATCATCCTTTTGACAACATAGTACTCATTAAGGAATAGCATCATGATAAATATTAGGGTCCTAAACGAGTTCCATTTCAAGTCCTTGATGTATTTCAGTCTATTTTCCTAAACTTGATGGAGTTAAATTTCCTTATCCTCACATGAAGCACTGAAATATAGTAACAAGCTAGAAATACATGTACATAAATGTTATGGTCATTTTATCTATAATTAATTACCTTAATGCGGAGTAAATAATACCTTAATAAATGAAAAACCACAGATATATCTAGCCTTTTCCTCTCTGAATGTTCCATTCCTGTATTCAAATACTTGTTATATCCAAGATATATACAAGTTACATCAATAGCCTTATCAAAAGACTACTTTCTGTATGACATTGATAAAGATATTAAATAATTTTAGTAAGAGACGAGGTCCAAATCAGTAAATCATTTTTAATAATTCAGAGAGACAAATTCAGTAATCAAAATTCATAAAAGTTCAAGTCTAAAGGCAATAATTCTTCACAAAGATGGTTTGCCTGTTCAGCTATCATTACTTTTTCTTTACTGAAAGACTCTGAGTCACGTTACACTTTTTGGTTTTCTTGAAAGCAAAGAATCCACTTGCATTTAAAAGCTACAGTTTTCACATGCCAACTGCATTCACAGGTACATGAAGTGCTTAACATCAGGATTTTTAAAAAATTCTGTTTAAAGTATTAACATTTTAGCATCCATTAACCCCTATATTTATAAACCTCTTATTCCTCTGTGCTGTGTGAGCTGGTTTTTAAACAAATTTTCTTGCTCTGGTAGTGAAATTGTTACAATTTCTTTATTAGAAGAGCCAAAACAACATATGAAAGAGTAACTTCAGAAATGATCAATTTCATTGTTTCTTGATAAATTCTTACTTAGGAGCAACATATGAAAGAGTAACTTCAGAAATTATCAATTTCATTGTTTCTTAATAAATTCTTACTTAGGAACTTACTGTTCTGAGCTTCAAATTACAATCTTTAGATGATTAATTAAATTAAAATATGCACAGATTATCTAATCACAGACAGGGGATTTTATTAGGGGAGTTTTTAAACAAAAGGTATCTTTGAGGAAGAGGCCATTGAAAATATTAGCCTCAACAAATATCTAGTTTTACACTCAAATCTCTGCATAAATGTGCAGTCAGTTTATAACAAAAGAATCAGACAGCCAAAAGTTACTTGCTCTTTCTCTTTTCTGTTTTCTACCCTGGTCAGTACAGAAGAATTACAGTGATATAAATTATTCATCTGGTTCAGATAATTCACTGCTCTTTAAATGCTTTTTCCTCAGTAGACCTTATTTAACAAATTCAATTTCAGAATCCCCTCATTAATATGGATAATCAAAAATAAATTTAATTTTAAAAAAACCATCAACATTTGTATTTTTCCTTAGGAATGACAAGCTTGTAATTACATACTAATCTCCCTCAAGCATTCCTTTTGATATTTATGAGTGCACATATTTATTACAACATCATAAATCTGCAGGAGAGAAACAAAATAAGATTTTTACATATACTTCTCATGTTACAAACTAGTAACAAACAGTATTCACAAGTACTTAAAATAAAATAATTATACATTCTAAGTTCATTGTTCAGTAGTAGATAAGAAAACAATACTTGTTGCATATGGCAGCAATTTAATGGTGTTTATTCACATTTTCAAGTAAAGAGTCTATTAAGAACAGTATCTATCTATACCACCTTAAGAGAATTTTCATTATTAAAAAAAAACCTATCAGGCCACACTTGACAAAAACTTCTCTCCAAGTATGTCAAGTCATAAATAGTTTTATAACTACAACTCTGAAATCTGCACCTCCCTAAAATAGTTAGTCTTGCAGTGCATCATAAACCCAGCAAAATTCCAGACAAATTTTGCCAAACCCAGGAAGGTTTATCTTACAATTGAGTTCGTGTGCATAGGAGCTTACTTTTGATAAAAATTGCACAGTTTCACTAATAACTCAGCTCCTCAGAAAAATCTTTTCCACTAATTACAAGGGCATTTTACAGACCACATCTTGAGTAATCTATTTTTCCTTCCTTTATGTGTATGTATTTAAAGATAAAACCAAATTCTAACCAAATTTGTGTTGTACCTCCTTGATTCGATTTGCTGATTTACTGCTAAACACACTTTCATCCCAAAAGTAAGTGGACAAAATATTCACATCCTGAACAAATTACTCAACAATTCTATTTTGTTGTGCATCTGGGGTGTTTGTCCAGATCAGTGAAGGCTCCCAACCAACTTCAATATGTGAGCCTCATTTAGTTTCAACAGCACCAAATTAAGATGAAAATGTCCATCAGAGACCACAAAGACTGACTGACAGTTTCACCATGAGGTACTCTAAGGTGGGTCTAGCACGTCCTCTCTCACCTTCTGCTCTTCTGTTTGTGGCTCTGGACACCAGCTGGGGCCGGATGCCCAAATAAAGTGCAACTCTATAGCATGGTCTGGGAGAGTCACATTCCCTATCTCACTGTCACAGGGAGAAAAGCCTTTTGAGGCAAATTTTATAAGCACTCTAATCAAACAGTTATAAAACTAAAATCAAGGTAAGTCTATTTCACAAGAGAACAAACCTTGTGAGCTCTTAGGCTCTGCTCTTAAACATTCCATGGTGTTCCAGGGATCAAGGATTCTGAGACAACAAGACAGGCACACACAGAGGAAGTAAATTCTAAATTATTTATTCTACTTACACGCATGCATACTCTTGCAAAAAGAATACAAGTCTTCCTACATCAGTAAAGAAAAAGTTATGAGAGGTACAGCACAGAGTCCCATTCTGGGGAGTGCAGGCACAGAGGCTTATCAAGTGTCCCTGTAGAGGCAACATGGTCCTTGAGTTGTGGTGAGGCTACTCCCCCAAAGGTGTATGTGGCCTTATATATCATAATTTTGGCTGTGTTTTCCTGATGTGACTGGTACATGACAAGATAAGGTGGGTCCAAATATCTGGGCACCAACATGCCTTTGGTCACATAGGTTTTATGGCTCTACACATGCATGTGGACAGAAAAATATAAATGGGCCTAACCTGCAGTGTGTTTATTAAGATTAGCAATAGAGTTAAACAAACTACTATTCACATAAATTTTAATTTTGAGATTTTTATTTCATATGACTCAGACATAGAGGTTCAAAGGCATGACTTTGTGTTTTAATTAAAATTATACAAGGTTCCAAGGTAAACATTTGTACTTTATGCTTAAACAAAAGGACTTTGTGTTAAAATATAAAGCAGGATCAGTACCTTGCATAATATTTTTCTTTTCTCCCACATCAAAGTAATTGCATATGAAGGTCTGAACACTCACAAACTTGCCATTCAGTTCAAACTCCATGTAATCAATAATGCTAAGCAAACCAGATGAAAGTGCTTCAAGCCACATTTGGCAACAATGCTTAGTCAATTTGCAAATAAGCATATAAAATAACCACCTACTCTCAGGAATAGCACTGTTTAAGCAAATCATTACCTTATTCTTGATCACAGTTGCGAAAAGCTGGTAAAAATCTTCAGATTAGCATTCAAAACTTCAGGTTTTGTGTGGGGTAATTTAGAAACAGCTAAGCAGAGTGTAGTAAGGTTCCTTGTCACATAATTACCTGCTACCTGCCATAGCACAGTGCAACACTGGGGCCAGTATAGTCAAAGTACCCTCAGCTAAATCTTACCAGAGCACAGGGACATGCACAGACACCCCAGCCCCTAGGGATTTGGCCAGGCTGGAGACCTGCATATCCTTGTTTCTGCCTGAGCACCCAGGGACAGTGACTCCTCCTGTCTCAGGGAGCAATTTTGACATCTCCCACAGGCAAGGAGAAAGAGGACCTGAGCTTCTTATTAAGGTTTGTTCTGCCTTGCAAGACTCTTCAGGCACACAGAGGTCCAAAAGCCATGGAAGTTCAACATAAATCTGTTATTTCATGGATGAGACCCTTCCTCTTAGGAGTCTGAAGCAGCACCTATCTCCAGAGAAAACACCTTTGAATTCAGAGGAAAAACCTGATCTTCATAAATCTGCAGTTCTTGTCCCAGGCTGCAATGTAATTCAAAATCCTCATTTCCAGAAGGTCCAGAAATGATGTATTTTCCCCTCTCTCATTTTCTCATAGCATTCCAGTGTAACCTAAGAATCATGAAGGGAACTCAAAAAGTCATCTGTGCCTTGGAAACAGTAAGCAGACAGCAAAAACTGTTCAATCGCTGCTGAAACCTTAATGGTAACTAGGCTGCTTAATTAGTGTGTCTCTAATTAGTGGAATTCTCTCTGCAAGCAAGAATGGTGGTGTCAAATGTGACAAAGTAAAATAGTTCACTGATTGCATACTGAAATTTGTGAAACTTTATGTTTCACTCAGTATGTTCACTCAGCCCTGAAAAGAAAAACTATTTTTAAAAAATATATGTTTTGAAGTTATTGCTATTTGATTTCAGCTATCACAATAATTCCATTGAGTTCCCTACTGTGCTTTTCCATATATAATTCCTGTAAAAAACTGAATCAACAGATTCATCAAAACCCAATTGGTTTTCCCCAGTAGGTTTCAGATTCAGCCTCAAAGAAATAGCCTTTCTTATTTTGTCAAAAATAATTTATAGAAGCTTAGTTTAAACAAGGTGACCTACACAACACCCATCATTTAGAAAGTCTGTTTCAACCAAAGATGTTACTTTGATAGTCTCTACTAACTGCTTCTAAAATCCTGATTAAAATAAACCTGAAGAATTTCTTTTCAGCCTAAGGGAAAATGTTTATGATCTTCCAGGAGTGAAGTAGCATGCTATTTATCAGTCAAATATAGGAGCTGACATTCTTTTCCATTAGCTTCTGATTAAGTTGAAATATTACAGTGAAAAATCAGTAGAGAACTTCTGACAAATACTTCATCTCCTCTCAGATAAAAGAGATTAATGAAATTTACTGAACTACCACATTTTGGTTTTCATTCAAGTGCCATGCAATTGCAAACTTCGAGTCTGCAAGATGCCCATGCAAGATCTACCTTGGAAAAATGTTATCTTTTATCACTATTCCAAGTAAGCAATGTACACTCTGCTTGCTGCACCTGAGGGCTATTTAGAGCAGCATAGGTACTGCCATCACTCCACATTGCCTCACTTCTATTTCAGAAACTTGGTTCCTTCTGACTCTTTCAAATGTGAAATTTAAGTAAAGAACAACAAATAGTACCACCTTTAGACACATAGAGACACGTTTGCCAATAAACTGTGTCCAGAAAAAGTTAAGGACCCAATAGTCACCCCAGACTGAAATCCATATCATTAGTGGAAAACATGCTCTCTGTTAACAAAGCAACAAAACTATTTCTTCCAACTTCTTTCTACACTCATAACTTCTGTCTTAACATGATGAAAGTCAGATGTCTAATCTCAAAGGTTCAACAAAGTTCTGAAATTTCTTTTATATGTCAAGTATTGAAAACTTTCTGATCCCTGAAAAAGTGAGGATTTATAGCAGTCTGTGCATGATGCCCTGAAGGCCCCTCAAACCATCTTAAATGACCTTGGAGGGGAAGCAATTGGTCTTACAGATCAGAAGCTTCCTGCAGAAAGCTTATAAATAAATGGAATAAGGACACTCATGGGGGAAAAGCCTCTCTTTTTCTAATAGAAATAACAAGCACATAATTAGCTATGCCTCATGCTTAGGGGATTGAAAAAGGGAGGCAAATATATGGAACCACCAAAGCTAGTGTCTTTTATAGCAGTAATATACCCAAGCCTGATGTAGATTAAGACTGATAATGCAATTCAGTGAGCAGCAACTCTATCTTCATGATAGCTATTATAGTTCAAGTCTTTATAGAAGAAGCAGGCAATGCAAACTGTAGCAGTATTCACTTCAAATAGGAGAAGAATAGAAAGAGATGTTTCTTGACGTTACTGGGTGGAGATGAGAGAAAGCCAAAAACACCTGCATACAAATCAATAGCCACAACATGTCTAGAAGAAAATAGAAGTCAAAGAGAGAGAAAAAAATAAAAAGCATCCAAATGCTTGTAAAATATGTGCTGATTAGAGAATATTTGAAAAATAAGTCCACGGAAAAGCCTTCTTTTGCAGTTCTCCTGGGAAACATCTTTATTATTTAAATTTAAAATTAGAATATTGTCAGAGATATAAGAATCCATTTCTATTACCAGCCCTAAATAATCCAGTGGTCCAAATCTTAATCAGCCATCCAGATCTAAAGGATAAGTTCCTGTAAAAACATTAGCAATAATTTTATTCTTCTAGAATCTCTTCATCAGAAGGGGGGTAGGGGGGAGAGGGGAGTGAGGTGAAGTGCTGGAGTGGGTCCAGAGAGGAGCAACGAGGCTGGTGAAGGGACACAAGCACAAGTGCCATGAGGAGAGGCTGAGGGAGCTGGGGGTGTTCAGCCTGGAGAAGAGGAGGCTGAGGGGAGACCTTGTCATCCTCTACAACTCCCTGACAGGAGGTTGTAGTCAGGTGGGGGTTGGTCTCTTCTCCCAGGCAACCAGCAGCAGGACAAGAGGGCACGGACTCAAGCTCTGTCAGGGGAGGGTTAGGTTGGATATCAGGAAGAGATTTTTTCCAGAGAGAGTGATCAGGCATTGGAATGTGCTGCCCAGGGAGGTGGTGGATTCACCATCCCTGGAGGTTTTCAAGATGAGACTGGATGTGGCACTTAGTGCCATGGTCTAGTGACCACGGTAGGGTTGGACTCGATCTTGGAGGTCTTTTCCAACTCGGTTGATTCTATAATACTATGAAAAGCAAAATAAGCTTGTGGACATTTTGTACTGTTTGTTTTAAATATTCTGTTTGTTTGAGCTTTTCCTAAAACATCCTAGGGTTAGCTGAAGTAAACTAATCACTGAACTATTTGCCTTCTAAATTTTCACTTTTCTCTTGGTTTGTTTCTATTGGTTTCTTTACATTGTAAGTACTGCTCCTCTAAGGCAGTCAGTACACTTCCCAGGGTTTATTTGAAAATATTGCAAGGGGTGGAATATAATTCACATTCAAAACATGCAGCTATGAGAAGTAGTATATATATGA